>NW_024098142.1:5000-104673 GCF_016545835.1 Crotalus tigris | reverse complement strand
AATAAAAGAAGAAGGAGAAAAGAAGGAGAAAAGAAGGTTAAGTTCTCTTTCAATACTTGGAAGGCTGTCACATGGAGAAGGGTGTGGATTTGTTCTCCACAGTGCCTGAGGATGGGACAGAAACCAATGGACAAAAGCTTTACAGGGAAAGATCCAAATTTAAAATAAGAAAGAATAATCTGAATGTGAGAGCAATTAAGCAGTAGAACAACCTGTGTCCTGAAGCCATGGAAGCTCCATCTCTGGAGGTTTTCAAACAAAGGTTGGGGAGCTCTTGGGATGGTTTGATGGACTTCTGGGATGGCTTGATGATTCTTGCCCTGGGTAGGGGATTGGATTAGAAAACTCCAAGGTGCTTTTCATCCCTTATGATTCTATAATTAGGGACTTGGGTACCTAAGTGGACATACAGTGTGTATTTATACAGCCACAAGTCAAGTATTCATTTATGTGGAGCTTTTTCTTTTCAGCACCCAATTTTGGAATTCTCCACTGCAGCTCATTTTGATGTTTTTATTCGGGAAAGGAAGTCGGCAACATTAAGAGCAAGGGTGAAATGACTTAGGATGGAGGAATATTGTAGTGTATTTTAAAATAATGCCGTAGACCTGGGAAATGAGGCTACTGAAATCCTTAGAACCTTCTCTGTCCCCAGTTTTGTTCTTGGGATCAGTAACTTTCAATGTGGAAGAGGCCTGGGAACATGGACAAGAGCTACAGAGGCACGTTCCAGTTCTGCTTCCTGCACCCAACCATCATTAATGAGAAGATCTCAAGAATATCTTCAACAAGAGTGGTTAAATGCTATTATGCTATACAGTTATACTAGTGAAAGGACTTAAGATGGCGTTTTGAAAGTGTCGGAGTTTTTTTTTCCTTTCTCTTTTGTTTTACTTTCCCTTTTTAAGGATTGTTTTTTGCTTTTGCTTTTGCTTGTGGCTTAGAATTTTTTTTTTTTGAATTGTTTGCTCTTTTACTACTTATTCTTGGGATTTATTCTGGACTTTTAATGATTATAGTTTGTCTCTTTTTAAAAATTCTTTTTTTCTTTTTTTCCTCCTCTCTTTTTGGCTGGAGGGGAAAGGGAAGTGACAATTGTGCTTTTTAAAATGGCTTCAAAGAGGCAGCAGCCTTCCTCAGTACCCAAGGTTATTTCTTCTCCTATAACTTCCACTGCACAGCTACAACAACAATCTAAACATGCACCACCGGCTCAGCCACCACCCTCCCCTCCTCTACCTGGAATTTCAGTGCAAGAGGTTAGAGGCATAATGGGAGAGATTGTAGTTCAAATGAGAGAGGAAATGACTCAATTTGTTTCACAGATTAAATCAGAAATTAAATCTGATCTCACAGAAGAGATAACGGGGATAAAGTCTAAATTGCAAGAAAATAATAATGAATTACGACAAGATATACTGGCAGCTGTTTCAGGTTTGGCTACTGTGGTGGTTAAGCTCGATGCAAGGCTTGAGGAAGTGGAAGACAAAGTGGACTCTTTAGATGACAAAATTCAAGACGTGGAAAGGAAGGTGGACTCCTCACAAGAAGATATTTTGATGTTTCAATACAGACAAATGGAGTATGCTCTGAGGATTCGAGGCCTCAAGGAAGATATGAATCAAGATTTGATGGAGGTGGTTCTTAGTGATCTGGCGCTGGCTTTGGATATGGGTAAAGGAGAATTACAGAGAGAAGTAGAAAAAATTTATAGACTCAACTCCTGGATTGCTAAGCAGAAGAATTTGCCCAGAGATGTGGTGATTTACTTTACAAAGAAGTCCCTGCGGAATGAGATTATACAAGCTTTTTACAACAAAAGATTTCAGATGGCCGCCCAAGATGTCATCATTCTAAAGGAAATCCCATCTAAAATTTTAAGAAGTAGGAAAGACTTTGCTTTTTTAACCAATGAGCTTAAAGCTAGATCGATGCCATTCAGATGGGAAATTCCGATGGGTATCGTTTTGAGCCATGCTGGGACACGTTACAGATTGAACACAGTTGACAAAGCTAGAGATTTCTATACTTCGGTCCTGAGTGCAGGCTCAACTTCATCTGGTCGGAAATCTTTGAGTGCTAAGGAACCTGAGCAGCAATCTGAGGCACTAGATTTGGTTTCCGCAGGGATTATAGAAGTGGCAAAGCAACGCCAAACGGAGGCTAAAGAGCAGAGGATGACTCGTGCAGCTTATAAGCGTAAAGAGAAATAGCAACGTAAAAAAGAGCCCAAAGAGAATTCTCCTGGAAGTGCATCACCGCCGGTGGGAGGAGCAAGACCCAAGAGTTATGCAACACACGCAGCTCTGTCAGAGTTTGATGGTGTCTTCTCCAGGCTGTAGTCTCGACTTTGCGTGTCATCGCCCGTGAGTGCCCTTCCTCCGATGTACTTCCCGGGTCCCCCGTTCATGTCGTCTTCCGAATTTTTCCACAGCGTCTCCAGTTTCGTGCCAAGCCCGTCGTCCGTTTCGTCTGTTCTCGTGCCAAGGGAGATGGCAAAGTTTTTGACCTGGAATGTTAATGGATTGAATTCTCCTCAGAAACGGAAAAAAATTTTTTATTATTTGAAACAACATACCAATGATGTTATTTGTTTACAGGAAACTCATATTCTACTTAAAGATCAGAAATATTTAGTTAATGCTCGTTTGGGATCTCATTTTATATCTCCTGCACCTGGGAAGAAAGGGGGAGTTGTTATATATGTCAAACAAAACCTGCCAGCTTGTCTGGTAGAATCAGATCCACAGGGGAGATATGTGATGATTGAACTTGGTATTTATGGTAAGAAAGTACTTATAGTTGGACTTTATGCTCCAAATCAACAACAGGAACAATTTTATAAACAGTTACACCAAAAAATAACCTTGCTTGATTATAGATCGGTGGTATTAATGGGTGATTGGAATGGTGTCTTAGATACACAAAGGGATAAGAAAGGTTCCTCTCCTTTTCTTAAACAAGCAAGGCTACCTAAAGCCTTTTTTGATCTGAAAGAAGACTGGGAATTAAGGGACTATTGGCGGGAACGTAATCAAGAGGAGAGAGACTTTACTTTTTTTTCTGACAGACACCAATCTTTTTCAAGAAATGACTTTTTCTTGATTACCACGGATTTGTATAATAAAGTAAAGAATGTAAAGATTTTTCCTAGATCACTGACGGATCATAGTCCAGTTTGGATGGAGTTGATTCAAGAGAAAGAGGAAAGAAGATACTGGAGAGTTAATGAAAATTTGTTTAGACAAGAGAAGAATGTTCAAAAACTAAAGGAGTGTTTAAAGGACTATGTTGCTTTGAATATGTACAAGGGGACTTCAATGTCAATGGTATGGGATGCAGGTAAAGCATTTATGCGCGGTGTTTTGATAAAAATGAATAATTTTTATAAGCGAAATCAGACTCAGAAACGTAGAGAACTTGAAGATGAAATTAAACTAAAAGAAAGGGCTTTGATTCTAAATCATTCTGATGAAAGTACTAAAGAATCTGTAAAGTTATTAAGGTCACAATTTAATATGTTGATAGCAGATCAAGCTGCAACAAATTTATTATTTATGAAACAAAATACATTTTGTAATGCTAATAAGCCGGGGAGATGGTTGGCTTATCAATTAAGAAAGAAACAGAGACTGAGAATAATAGAGAAAATAAATTATAAGGGTAAACTAGTTTCTCAGAAGGAATTAATTAAAAAATCTTTTTTGGATTATTATCAAAACCGATACAAATCTACTAATGTACAACTGTTAGATATAAATAAATATTTAGCTGAGGCAAGTTTTCCTAAACTGACTGAGGATCAGAAATATGAAATTAATGGTTTAATTACTAGGAGGAAATTGCCTCAGCAATTCAACAATTGAAATTAGGGAAAGCACCGGGTACGGATGGGTTAACAGATGTTTATTATAAAGCTTTAATGGAGGAGATGATTCAACCATTAAATGATCTTTTTAATGGTATCTTACAGGGTTTAGAGATTCCTCCTTCATGGCGTAGTGCTTTTATATCATTGATTCCAAAGGAGGATCAAGATCTTACTTTACAAAAAAACTATAGGCCTATATCTCTTTTAAACGTGGATTATAAGATATTTGTAAAAATTTTGGTAAATAGGCTTATGAGGGTGGTGCATCATCTTGTGCATAAAGATTAATCAGGGTTTATAACAGGAAGGTATATGAAAAACAATGTTAGACAAATTATTAACTTATTAGAATACTTAGATAAGAACAACCAAGTTCCTGCAGGGCTCAGATTTTTAGATGCTGAAAAAGCATTTGACCAACTGAATTGGCATTTTATGCTAAGAGTAATGGAAGAAATGAATTTTGGTGAAAACATATTACAAGCCCTGAAGGTAATATATCAAAAACAAACAGCACAACTTATTGTTAATGGAGGTTTGTCGGAGGTTTTCACAATAGAGAAAGGTACTAGACAGGGGTGTCCTTTATCGCCATTGTTGTTTGTTTTAACATTGGAAATATTATTGATTAAAATTCGAGAGTCTCAGGAAATTAAAGGAATATATGTTAATAAAAAAGAATATAAGTTGAAAGCTTTTGCGGATGACTTGGTTGTTACTTTGTCGCAACCTGATTATTCTGTAGTAAACTTATTACAGTTGATTCACCATTATGGTTTGGTCTCGGGTTTTAAGATTAATGTAAATAAGACTAAAATTTTACCTAAAAATTTGTCGAGTCAGGAGAAGCAGATTTTGGTTAACTCGACGGGTGTTGAGATTGTTAATAAGGTCAAATATTTGGGGGTGATGCTGTCTGTTTCTAATGCAAAACTATTTAAAAATAATTATGAAAGGTTGGGGGTCGGGGTACAGAAAGACTTGAAGAATTGGGAAAAGCTGCAATTATCCCTCATGGGAAGAATTGCAGTGATAAAAATGAATATTCTACCCAAGTTTCTTTTTTTGTTTCAAATGTTACCACTTTTGAAAAATGAGATTAATTTAAATGAGTGGCAGAAGGGTCTCAATAAATTTATTTGGGCAGGGAAAAAAACAAGGGTTAAGTTCAAAATTATGCAAGACTTCCGTGAGAGGGGCGGACTCAAGGTACCAAATTTGAAATTATATTATGATGCGGTGGTTTTAACATTAATTAGTGATTGGGTAAATTTGACAAATTCTGAGATACTTTACTTAGAGGGCTGGGATTTACTTTATGGGTGGCATGCCTATTTAATATTTAATAAAAAAATAGATTGGGCTTTTAAATCTCATATTTTAAGAATTTCTTTACTTAGGTTTTGGAGAAAATATTATAAAAGTGATTTTAAAGTACCATTATGGGCTATACCTTGGCATGCGATAGAAGGAATAAAAAGAGGGGTTAAAATGGATATGGTGTCTTACAGACAGTTACTTAAATGGGATGGACAAAAATGGCAATTAAAATCACGGGAAGAATTAGCACAAGAAAATTTTACTTATTCTTGGTTCCAATATAGGCAACTACTAGATAGAGGGAAGATGGATTGTAAGGTGGGTTTTCTTAGAGAAGATGAAAATCTTATTAAGCAACTGAAGGATCAAAGACAAACCCACATTAAGAGAATTTATGGGGTTTTAGTTGAATTGGACTCAGAAACGGAACTAATTAAAGATTGTATGATTAGATGGTCGCAGAACTTTGGTGAGCCAGTTTCATTGGACACCTGGGAAACTATTTGGGTGAGAAATGTCAAATTTACTCAAGCACAGAATCTAAGGGAGAATTTTTATAAAATGTTTTATAGATGGCACCTTGATCCACAAAAAATGTCTTACATGTACCCTGACGTGCAACCTAAATGCTGGAGATGTGGTTATAATGAGGCTTCCTATTATCATATTTGGTGGTCATGCAGAGAGATAAAAGCATTTTGGATCAAAATATGGTGGAATATCCAGATAATTTTTAGAAGGAGGGTAAAATTTACTCCGCAATTATTTTTGTTAGGTATTGTTACAGATTGTGATACAAAGGAGGTTGTATTGATGTTAAATTTGATCACAGCCGCGAGGCTGTTAGTTGGACAATATTGGAAGAAGGAATCTTTGCCTACATTGCAGTAATGGTTTTTTAAAGTAGCTTATCTGGCGGAAATGGCAAAGATTTCGGCTTTCTTAAAGCAACAAACGCAAGAGAAGTTTTTTGCTATCTGGGACAAATGGATAAAATTTATACAATTTAGATTGGGTATACAAAAATATTATATAGCTTTTTCATAAGTTTTATTTTCATATATATTATAGATATCTTTTTTATATATATAAATATAAAGTTTTTAATTTAATTTTTATTTTTATTTTTATTTTTTTTTTATTATTATTTCTTAAGCCTATATTCTGCTCTGGGAAGCTCAGGGGGGGGGAAGGGAGGGTTTTTGGGAGGGGTGGGGTTTTTTTTTTTTATATATATATGTATTGTTTAATTTTTTTTCTTTTGTATATGTTGTTTTTTGTTCTGTATTGTTCTTGTTTTTCTTGTAAAATTTATAAAACTTTTAATTAAAAAAAAAAAAAAAAAAAAACTTCCAGTGTTGGAGCATTCAGTTTCTGGAGACAGGTTGTTTCACTGGTTAATTGTTCTAACTGTCAGGAAGTTTCTCCTTAGTTCTAGGTTGCTTCTCTCTTTGGTTAGTTTCCACCCGTTGCTTCTTGTCCTGTCTTCAGGTGCTTTGGAGAATAGCTTGACTCCCTCTTCTTTGTGGCAGCCCCTGAGATACTGGAATACTGCTATCATGTCCCCTCCTTATCCTTCTCTTCGTTAAACTAGACATACCCAATTCCAGCAACTGTTCCTTGTATGTTTTAGCATCCAGTCCCCTAATCATCTTTGTTGCTCTTCTCTGCACTCTTTCTAGAGTCTCCACATGCTTTTTATATCGTGGTGCCCAAAACTGGATGTAGTGAGATTGCTGAGAAAAAGCACATCAGGAGGAAGAGAAGGAGCACCAAGACCAGTGAGAGCTGTGCGGTTGCTACTCCGCATCATCTTCACCAACCCTCCACTTTCCAATGCAACTCAGACCTTGGGGGAATGGAAACAATGGTATCCAAAGAACCGTGAAGGAGATGAGTCACCTGACAAGCTTACGGCACTTCAAAGCCCGGGACGTGGCTCGTATGTGTTAAAGCAGGGGTCCCCAAGCCCCGGTCCGTGGACCAGTACGGGCCGCGGCATGCCAGCAACTGGTCTGCACAAACAAACAAAGCCCTATCCGCGGGATGCAGGCAGCACACAAAACCACACACCCTCCGGTCCACGGAAAAACCTCTCTCCACGGAACCAGTCCCTGGTGCCCTAAAGGTTGGGGGCCTCTGTGTTAAAGGGTTGCTTAAGTGAGATATTGGCTGACCTGTGAGCTGACGGATAGGACTATCAGCAGTATAAGCATGTAATGGAAGTTACCGATTTCTCAGCAGAAGAAGCCAGAAGGACGTTTCTCTCTCTGAGGAAGGTGAATGAACTCAGCAAAGAGTTTAATTTGGGCACAAACACTGGACTAGAGTTTTTTTAAAATGCAAATTATAGATCCTTTTCCAGTCGAATCCATGGCCTTATGAACTAGTGATTTATTTGGTCACCTTATCCCAACTCTTAGGGCATTTGGAGTAGAACTTGATATTAACGGAAACCCTCTAATGAAATATTCAACACAAAGAGACATCTTGCACAAGCCATTCTGAATACACAGAGAGGCTTTATCTCCAAACAGCACCAGCTGTGAGTAAAAGTGGCAGAGGGAGGGGTCTTCCCCCTTCTTAGAGCTGTCTCCTTAGGGAAGATCAGGGAATGGACCTCCATATTTCCTTCCATGCCTCTTTGGGCTTCAGTTCCCACCTTTTCCCCACCACAGCAAAGAGATTTGGCTCTAGGCATCACAAGGGCCAGATGGGCTCTCCTTGCAGATCCCAAGCCCAGGCTAGATACTGAAGCCTTGGGGTGCCCGCCTGGTGGTTTCGGTCATAGGTTATTTTCCCATTCACATGGCACAAGGCTGAAAGTTTCCCATTTGGGGATCAGAAGATCATGTAGCATCTTTGAGTAAGAGAGCAGCCTGTTCTCAGCTGTTTTCTTCTCTCTGTCCCGGATGGGGGTCTTCCCAGAGGGTGTTGAGACTTCTGGGTGCTGTTAGGACATGTCCAGAAAGGGTGTTGGAAGAGGGATGAGTCAATAGCAAGATCATAGAACTCTGAGGTCCTATGGGGATTATGACATCACCCAACACCTGCAGAAAACACTGGGGCCACAGTCACAAGTGGAAGACATTTGCAGGCCTTGACACTCAGCTCTCCTCTCCTCACCTACATTTGAGAAAAATCATAGAGTGAAAGAGATCATATTCAAACAGACAAAGATCTCCATATTCATCTCAGGGTAGGAAACAGGCTCCTCCCTCCACTCTTTGGAGAATCTTATCTGTTCTGCAGCGGTTTTATCTTAATATAACTATCTTATTTCTTATCTTGCCCTTCACTGACTGTATGGCAGTTTTATTTATCAATAGAAGAGAGTAATTGTAGCTCAAGGTTAAGATAAGCAAGATAAGATGATAAGATAAGATAAGATAAGATGATAAGATAAGACAAGACAAGACGATAAGATGATAATCTTTATTGTCATTTTTTTTTACTGTGGGCACAATGGCACACATCAAAAATGAAATTTAGTTTCCCGCTCTCAAAGTGAAACACATACATTACACACACCTAAAACATACTATGTACAACATATTTATAGACCCACCCTTATACGTAGCAAATAAATATTAAATATTGTCCATCTTGAATATATAACGGAAGGAGGAAGCTTGAGAGTTCACAAGGTTAATGCTGTATGGAATGAAACTATGGTTAATCCGGATGTTCTGCTATGGATAGCATGGAGCCTCCTCCCAGAAGGGAACAAGGAAAATAGGTTGTGAAGAGGATATGTTGTGTCCCAGATAATCTTACGGACCCTGCTCAAGCAGCACTTCTGTGCTATGTCCTGGATGGGAGGGAGGGAGCAGCCAATGATCTTTTCGGCCATCCTCACCACTCTCTCCACCGCCTTCCTGTCTGAAGCAGTGATGCTTCCAAACCAGACTGTGATGCTGTATGACAGGTTGCTCTCGATGGTCCCCCTGTAGAAAGTGGTCAGGACAGGGGAAGGAAGATGCGCTTTTCTCATGCGACGCAGAAAATGCAGGCGCTGCTGTGTCCGCTTCACCAGTTTCTCATTGTTGAGCAACCGAGGTGGCACAGCAGTTAGTGCAGGCCACTTTAGCTGACTGTGTTCAGCAGGTCAGCCGTTCAAATCTCACCGGCTCAAGGTTGACTCAGCCTTCCATCCTTCCGGGGTATGTAAAATGAGGACCCAGATTGTTGGGGGCAATGTAAATATATATATACATTGCTTACTGGTGTACACCGCTTAGAGAGTGCTTGCACTTAAAGCGGTATATAAGTCTCATAAATAAATAAATAAATCAGTCTACTTGTTAGCTGCACACCCAGGAATTTGATTGTTATTGTTGATGTTAGATAGTTTGGTAATGAAACATCTGCAAGAAATCAACAAAGCTCAGAGAGCACCTAGGATCCTACAATTTTAATTAATTTATTTATTTTACTGTTTGATGATTAAGTTGGAATTTAATTTCATTAGTCTTCCACTCTTTATATGTTTATTTCCTTTGGTTTCAAATAACCTTAAATGTCAAACTGATGCAAAGGATGCATACAAGCCCAATAATAACTGTAATGGAAAATTAAATGCTATGAACCTAAAAAACAATTTTACTATCACTTCTCTACTTTTATCATTAGATGTTCCTTAGTGTTTAGATCTGGTCTCAGGATGATAATGTAGCATTTGGGGAAGAAGATGCAGCCCAGCAACCCAGCACTGGAGGATAAGATGGAGAAGACCTGCACAGCCACCATGTATTTTCCTTTGGTGCTCAGGTAGGTGGGCAGGAAGGAGACCCAGACACTGCAGAAGACCAGCATGCTGAAAGTAATGAGCTTGGCTTCACTGAAGGCCCCAGGCAGGTTTCTGGCCAGAAAAGCCACCGTAAAACAGATAGCAGCTAAGAAACCCATGTAGCTGAGGACAACATAAAACATGGTGACAGAACCTTCATTACACTGAAGGATGATCTCTCCAGGCTGTGAGTGGAGGTCTGAGTCAGGGAAAGGGGGAGAAACCCCCAGCCACAATGCACAGATAAAAATTTGGACAGCAGAACAAAAAAGGATGATGGAGTTGGCCAAGCTCGTCCCCAACCATTTTCTAACCTTGTTCCCTGGTTTTGTGGCTAGGAAGGCCAGCACCACTGTGATTGTTTTGGCCAACACAGAAGACACGGCTACTGAGAAGGCAATGCTGAACACTGTTTGTCGGAAAATGCAGGTGGCTTTCCTTGGTTGCCCAATGAAAAAAAAGGAGGACAAGAAGCAAAACAGGAGGGAGGCCAGGAGGATGTAGGAGAGGTCCCGGTTGTTGGCTTTGACAATGGGGGTTTCTAGGTATTTAAGGAATATGATTAAAATCAAGCCTGTTATTAGGAACAAGAGTAGAGCAAAGGAGATCAGGATGATGCCCAGATGTTCTTCATAGGAGAGGAAGGTTATTGTTTTGGGGATACATTGAACTCTGTTCTCAGTTGGATACTGATGATCTGGGCACTTGGTGCATTTTTCAGTATCTGAGAAAACAAAAATATTTCTTTTATTATATATTTGTTTTATATTCTTTCCTTTCACATTTCACGAAAGACCTCCTCTGTATGACAGTTGACATTGAAAGATAAGAAAGCTTATTTTGACCATTTGTTCTTCAAGAGCAATTCCCACGTACAGCACATTGCAACAATTCAAACAGGAAGTGAACGAGGCATGGGCAAGACCCCCCCCCCCGTCCAGGAAAGGGCACAACTGGTGCACAGGAAGAATCTGTGTGAAGGTCCCTTTAAGGATGGCATCCATCTTCTCATTTTGTAGCCCTGAGTCCAGGAGGACCTCCACGTTATGCACTACTTCCATCCAGGGGAGTAACACCCCATCCAGAGAGAGAGGGCTTGTCCCTAGGGGCTAAAAGCAGCAACTCCATCTTGCTAGGGTTGAGTTGAAGTCAGCTCCTCCCCATTCAGAGCCATACATCCTCTGGGTGTTTGGCCAGCACTACAGGAGCACCATCTTACCAGCCATGAGGGGTGTATGGATGACACCCTACCCTGTGCTGGCAAACGACTCACTACCAGTTTCATGTAAAAAGAAAGGCAGGAGGCTCAAGCCCTGAGGGGACCAAGGGTCTGACCTCTGCCCCCAACACCAATTGAAACCATTTGTGAAGAAAGGAGAACCATTGAAAAACAATGTAGGAAGACCCAGTGGGAACCCTCTCAAGAAATCTGTGGTGGTGCTCATGCTGAATCTGGGACTGCTGAACTGGCCTAAACACAATATTCGTGTTTTATCTCTTAGTGCATAATATGGAAAAATGTATACCCCTCATTTCTCACTGATAGCCTCTTGGTGGATTTTATGGGGATCCCTCTGTTCAGGTTTTCTTGTCTCTTGAACCTGCCTGTTCTCCCTTCATGGGCTCCCAATTAGATCTTTCTGCTCATGTGTCTCTATTATCTTAATAATGATTGACTGATTAATTAGTTGATTGATATAACTTGGTTTGGGTGAGCAAAAGCCATTGACTTGAAGCCATTGTCTGAAATGATATAGGTTCTCCTGCTTGAGCAGGAGAGCCTGGAGTAGAAGACCTCCAAGATCCCTTCCTATTCTGTTCTGTTCCGTTCCGTTCCTTTCCTTTCCATTCTGTTCCTCAAGTATCAGGTGTTCCGAAGAGAGGTAAACATGGAAAGATACTTCCAAACTGGCAAGCAGAAGAGAGATTTCATCTGGCAGAAGTATCCGTGCCCAACTGACCATGCCCTCCTATCTCTTTCTACCTCGTCCTTCAATATATTTTTCTTATACTTCCCATGGTGGAAGAAGTCGGGGATGTTGAAAATAAACAACAACACCAAAATTATCAAGCTTAGACATGTCTGTTAACATGGACATTGGTCAAAATGCTCTGGATGAATCCATCAGCCCTTTCCTGTGATGTCACCCACTTTCCTGAGTGGAGATGGTCCCCTCCGGACAAGGGATGCAGTCGTAGCAGCAAACTGGCTCTCCTTCGCGAGCCCTCTTGACCAATCCAGGGCGACAATTTTCCACACATTTGGACTGAGGCAGAGGCTAAGCAGAAAAACAAGGAATGCCAAAGAAAATAAGTTAGGAGTAGCCTTCTATGGAAAATGGAAGTCAACATGAACATTGGCCAAGTAGTCTCTGGACTTCACTTAGGTAAATATGAAAGATGTCAATGCTGCTAATATTGGATATTATTGCTTTGACAAGATATGCAGAACTGTGGTATTTTTAGAGTTAATTTAGATGAGGCTGGGAGGGGAGGAGAAAGATAAGGAGTGCGTGGGATACTGAACGGAAGTGAATCTTTGCCCTTCAGGCTGATTGGAAAATGTGATTTATGACTACAAAATAGGGGAGGGGGATAGCCTGGAATGTTACGTGCAAGGAAAGGAAATTCAGATCTTGGCACTCATCCATGCAGTGCCGACACTCTGTCACACAAAGTATAAAGACTTTTTAGGATAAACAATGCCTGGAAGTTCTTTGAAGTGTTTCATTAGTCGGAACCATGACAAAAATCTCTACCTAGTTCCAAAATGTTGTAAGGGATAAAAGCACTTGTGGATTCTTCATTTAGTTCTCTTTTGCTTCTGACATATCACATTGCAACAAAAGACTTTTCTACTTACTGTGTTTCCCTGAAAATAAGACCCACCCAGAAAATAAGTCCTAGCATGATTTTTATGGTGCCTGAACCTAAATTCAGGCACTGGTCAACTGAAATGTCTTTTTCCTTTGCTATTTTTTTGGAGAGAAAAAAGTGATGTTAAGGCAATCAATCAATCAACCAATTAGTCAGAATAGAGGTGGAAGGGACTTTGAAGGTCATCTAATCCAACCTACCGCTCAAGCAGGAGACTGCCATTTCAGATGAAAGGCTGTCCAGTCTCTTCTTAAAAATGTCCAGTGATGAAGCACCCACAACTTCTGGAGTTAGGTTGTTCCACTGGTTAACTGTCTTCACTGTCAGGAAGTTTCTCCTTAGTTCCAGGTTGCTTCTCTCCTTAATAAGTTTCCATCTGTTGTTTCTTGTCTTATCTTTTGGTGCTTTGGGAAATCTCAGTTGCTTTTCTTTGCACTTTCTCCAAAGTCTCAACATCTTTTTTGTATCACTATCACATTTCCCAGCACTTGAAGAAGTGGTGGGATTCAGCCAGTTCGCACCACTTCAGCAGAACCAGTAGCTAATTTTTTGTTGCTCAGACCCAGAATGGACTTCTGGAAGTGGCATCCACACAGAGAACCGGTTGTTCACATATTTGAATCCCACAACTGACTTGAAGGCCTCTCTGACCAGTTTTATGGAGATATTAAATTGTAGAGGGGACACCTATGGTCCACAATCTATGTCTTAAAGTACAGCCACCCGGCATCCCATGTTGGACATAGCTGAATCAGCTTAAAACGGTGTTCCATACTACGGCATCTGAAGGACACTTTGGTTAATTCTAGTGCTGAAGCCTCCCAAGCTGCCTAGGAAAGCTATAAGTGTTCTAAACCCCAAATTCAATTGTCAACGGAAGCCTTCCAACTTGCTGACCAGCCTAGCCTAGTTGAAATGGGTCCTAAATCTTTTGAAAAATAGAGGAATAAATGCCCATATTTTACCCACCTTGTTCAGGGACTGTAGCCGTGAAAGAGCACTTTGGCTGATAACCAGTCTCTGTCTTTCAAAAGTCCCCAGTTGCCCCTGAATGGGATTCCCCTCGGGGAGGACCACCAAAACCATGGTTTTTAGAGCTGCTGCTACGTCTCCATTTTGATCCAAGTAGAGTTTCATCTCGGAAAGGTTGCCAAATTCATTCTTCTCCAGAAAGGGGTGGAACTAGAATGGAAACATTCAGGAATTTTAAAAGCAGAAACTGTGGCTTCTTATCTCATGTGTTTTTTTGCTTCATAGCTGAATCTTTCTTCAAGAGCTGTATAATTGGCAAATACTCTTAGTTGGGAGAACGAGTTATACCACTATTGCCAAGGATGAAATTTGGCAGCTAGGTGCCTCTACATTTCAACTTGCCTTTAGAGTAAGTGGGGGGGTGTTACTTTCAAGTGGGTTAGATGGAGAAATAAAACGTGTACGATTCTGCTGAAGACCGTGAGAGCCTGAAACCTTTTCAAGGACACCATAACAGATGTTGATTTGAAGCAGATGGTTCCCATAACAAAATGACCTAGTTTATATGAACTACGTAAGATGTTGGGGGTTTGGCTGGGGAAATTATTGTTTAAGTCTATGAACTGGTGTTGGAGCCTCAGAGTTAGTTTTGCTTTGACATTACCATGCAGTGTATTCAATAAACAGTCAGATTTTCGGAGACGGAAACAACCTGGAGTTATACTAGCAACTTTTAGACAAATCTATTTTGTTGTTTATTAAAAAATACCCTGATTTCAGAAAAACAAGTTGCCAAGCTTGGAGATCTCTGTTCTAGTCCAACCTCCTGCTCAAAGCAGGAACCTTATACCATCCTAGTCAAATGAGGGTCCAACCTATTTTTGAAGACCTCCGGTGATTCAGTACCCACAAGTCTGGGAGGCAAGCTGCTCCATTGATGAATTGTTCTCACTGTCAGAAAATCCCTTGTTCTTCTTGATTGGATCTCTCTTTAAAAAGCTTCCATCCATTGCTTCTGTCCCTGCACTCTGGTGCTTTGGAGAATAAGTCAATCCCCTCTTCTCCGTGACAGCCTCTCAAGGACTGAGGACAGTTGTCATGTCCTCCTTAGTCCTTCTGTTTGATAGGCTGTACATACCTATGCATTTATTTAAAGGCTATACATTACCTCAATTGTTCATCATACCATTTAGTTCCAGATACTTTATTATCCTTGTTGCTCTTCTCTGCACACTTTCCAGGGTCTCAACATCTTTTTATTTAAGTATGCAATCATCCTTTTTTAAAAAAAACTAGTAGTGTTTAATATCAAAATTGATTTTCGTGGTATTGACCTTTTGGAACATTATACCTCAGGGATTAGATTGGCCAAGCCTGTTTTGCCTTTTATAGCGCAGGGAAGTTGAGAAAGTTTCCCCTCCATTTGGGTTCCTATTCAACAGGAACTAAGTTTGATGGATCCTGGTCTGGGCCTCCTTTACCTGCCATGGCTGCAGCCCTGGAGCCCCCGACCTCTCTTCGCCCTCCTTCCTCCTCCTGGATCTGGAGGAATACGCAGCGTTCAAAGCGTGGGCCAGTGTGTTAATGACACTGTATACATGGTAATAATTTCTGACCCTGATCCTGTTCCTTTCCATCTGGGTCTCCAGGGGGGCTTTCTGGGCGCATCTTCTCCGCCCTTTTAGAGAAAAGACGTGTTTTGACCAAGAACAATGGAAATATGCTTCTTCAAATTGGGGTTCCACAAAGATATTGAATTCAAAGGCATGTTTATGTGCTATTTCTTTTCCCAGGAAACCAAAGGTCCAAATACTATGGACGTATCTGAGGAGTCTGTCCTGTCCCACTGGGTGAATTCCTAAGCCTGTCATGATCCAGACTTTCCCTTCTGTCGGTCCTGGCAAGTTTTCCAGCGTTAAATGGAAAGGAAGAAGCCTGTCCCAAAGGGAAGCGTATTCTATGAACTGAACAAAGACGTTGACTTGCCTCCAGTTGGAGAGGGCATCCCTGAAGGGTGCCGTAGGTGTAGTTGTTGAGATTCGTTGTGATATAACAACACAAATTGCATTCCTGACAAGCGAAGGAGTAAAACGTTTTATGAAAGTATCTCCATTCTCTGTGTCCGAAACAAAGAGACCAATCAAGGTCCATCTGAAATGCAGGAGCAGCTGGACAATCCCGGGGTGCTGGATCCCGTCTTTGGGGTGCATCCGGTGGAAAAAAGGGAATTGTCTTTTATCACTCAGAGCCTCTGAAACTAATCCATAACTGATCTGTAAAAGCCATAAAGAATGTTGTGTTATATTTGGGGTCTTATCAAGACCAAAATACTAGGTTTAATAAATCCAACTGGATTCTCATGAATACATTAGCCTAGTTTATTATTGATTGACCCTTAGATCCTATCAATATATAGTATAAAAATTCAGAACATTAACAAGACCATATTTAAAAATAGAATTAAACAAAAAATAAGTGAAAATGAATAAGAATAAATAATTCAAATCATATTTCACCCCTTGCAGTTTACTGCAATCAGACCCAGACATGTAGGTCTACTAAAAGGAAACCAGGACCCTCCAGGGAACACGGTGTGGCTGGACACCATCAAAACGGACACCAGCCGGAGCAGAGAAAACAACTCAAAGAAGCCGGGCCAGATGTGGAGGGACCACCTGGCCCATGGAATCGCCAAGAGTCAGTCGTGGATGAATGGATAACACCAACGTCACCATGTAGATCTGAACTGAAATGTTTTGTTCAAATAAAGGGTTGTGTTATATTTAATTTTTGAATTCTGACTCCACAGGAAATAGGCTGTTTTCATATAAGGATCCCAAAAGGGCATCGGTATAATGTGCGGTCTGAGGTATTTATTTCTCTCTTTCTTATACAATTGACATTGAAACAATAGATGTATTGTGTCTTCTATCTCTAGATCTCCATAAATACAGGAGCCTCAGTGGTTAAAATGCAGAATTGCAGACTGGCTCTGCCCACAGCTAAGTTTGATCCTGACCAGCTCAAGGTTGACTCAGCCTTCCATCCTTCCGAGGTCGGTAAATGAGGACCCAGATTGCTGGGGGTAAATAGGCTGACTCTGTAAACCGCGTAGAGAGGGCTGTAAAGCACCGGGTGAAGCAGTATATAAGTCTAAGCAGGGCTTTTTTTTCTCATAGAACGCCCAGAACGGAGTTCCAGCACCTTTTTTGGATGGAACCTTGTAGGATAGGCAAGGCGGGTTGTATGACATGTGTGAGTTCTGGCACCTTTTTTTTTTTTTACAAAAAAAGCACTGAGTCTATGTGCTATTGCTACAACTCTGTGCATTACAAGAGACTTGGTTAAACCTTCAATACTTAACCATTGTGCCCAGCTGCTCAGATCATGTTAAAGTTAACACCACTCTAAGAGGTTTAGGCATTTCTGCATTTAAATACTTCTTGAATCTCCAAGGACCTATGCTGGGGTCCTTTTCATAGACTTCAGCTCGGCATTCAATACCGTCACTCCAGATATTCCTCTAATGCCTGACCACACTTGTAAGTGGATCATAAGCTTTCTAACAGACAGGATGAATGCTTTTCATGATTATAATCATGATTTATCACTTGCTGCTTATGCACCGGAGACAAATTCCTTGTGTGTCCAATCACATTTGGCCAATAAAGAATTCTATTTGGAAGATTTGTTTATAGTGGCTCATCCATTTCAATCTTATCGAGGATGGCTTTATCTTTCTTTGCTTCAATATCCCTGATTCTTTGTGCTGAAATCTTTTTAATTTCTTCTCCAACTGTTCAAGAGCCTGGGAGACCCACAGCTCTTAATATAGTTTGACAGTTGTACAATCCAAGTGGACTTTAATTGAAATTTTGTCTGTTCTAACAAATGGAATGTTGGGAGTCTGTCAGTTTCCATAGCTATAAATTTGCACCAATAATTATGTTCCCTGTCTATAGCCAAAGAACAAATTGTAGACTATCAAGGCAGCATCTGTAGTCCTCTTATCCACCTCCAAAATACTTCTCCAACGATATGATTATGTTTATTCTAATAGTGATATATTTTGGTTCCAAACTTCAGCCCGATACAAGAGCATGGTGTTAGCCTGGGTACAATAGGCTTTAATAAATGGGGCTAAGGAAGCTGGAGAGCTATGATTTTTTTTAAGTTTGAGCAATAAATTCACTCAAGCCCTTGCTCTGAATGAGATCCCTTGATGACGAGGAAGCAAACCACCCTTTAGGTAAGGAAAGGTGTAAAGTCTCTCTCTTGGCTCACCACCAAATAGACGTCTAGGGCTACGATGTCATTTCTCGGAGACCTTAAATTTTATTTTGATGTATTAATAAACACGGAATTTTTATGAGAGTACAAGCCAATTTTTATATACTCCCTAAACAACCCAGCTTGCGAGTATTATAATTACAATATAATACTATATTGTAAGCTGTGACAAGCTGTTACAATTCTTAGTACCTTAGGCAGGTGTAGTTGAGCGTCCTTTATTAATCCAGGTAAAGATGTTAGTGTCTAACAAGGATTCAGGGATGCACCCTTCCCTTCCCCCTTGGAAAGTGTCGATCCTTCTTCTCCTGGCCCCATTGAGCCCAAACCTCCTCTCTCAGACAAGAGTTTGCAGATCGGGCTTGGATCAGGGCCAATGGTCTTGGTTCCATTTGAAGGGCAATCCATTCCCTCCACAACATTTCTCACTTTTACTGGGTCACTAAGATCTATAAAGGCAACTAACTGTTGTTTCTCCTGACTGACATATTTTGCCATTACTTGGTTCCAGACAAAGCAAATGTAGTAGACTATGTTTAAAACCTGCCTGTTCTTCTGTTAGGATATACTAGTCACCTACCCAGCTCTCAACTCTACTCAAGAAGAACCTAGCGAGTATTTTTAGCACAACGTCTACTAGAGGAATGGGCCACCAATTGCTAGGTTATTTCTTTTTATTCCCTTTTTTATATAGAAGCTATTATTGCCACCTTAAACCCAGCTAGATATGACAGGCATTATTTATATGTGCAAATGAATCTGCCAATAGAGACCCTGATCCACTATTCTTGAGTAGTTAAATCCACCGCAGGGAGTTTATTGTTCATCCAGTTTTGGTCACCACAATGTAAAAAAGATGTGGAGACTCTAGAAAGAGTGCACAGAAGAGCAACAAAGGTGATTAGGGGACTGGAGGCTAAAGCATATAAGGAATGGTTGCTGGAATTGGGTATGTCTAGTTTAATGAAGAGAAGAACGAGGGGGAACATGACAGCAGCATTCCAGTATCTCAGGATGTGCCCCCAAAAAGAGGGAGTCAAGCTCTTCTCCAAAGCACCTGAAGAAAGCAGCACAAGAAGCAACTGATGGAAACTAACCAAGGAGAGAAGCAACCTAGAACTAAGGAGAAATTTCCTGACAATTAGAACAATTAATCAGTGGAACAACCTGCCTCCAGAAGTGGTGAATGCTCCAACACTGGAAGTTTTTAAGAAGAGACTGGACAGCCATTTGTTTGAAATGGTGTAGGTTTCTTGCCTGAGCAGGGGGTTGGACTAGATGACCTCCAAGGTCCCTTCCAACTTTTTGATGATGATGATGTCTTTTATAAAGAATTTGATCATGAACAGATAAGGCTTAAAAGTAGTTAACATGTTGAGTAATACGATTGCAAGCTTTTAAATTAAGTGGCTAACTAATGCTAGTGGTCTCAGTAAGTCCATAACACACATGTAATGTAGGTAAGGTAAACATTGGGGTTCTTTTCGTGAATCTGGGACTTGTTCACCATTGAAAATGTCACTATTTGGCTAAAATCATATAGGAAATATGAGCTCTTGATCACTGCTGCATATTCCTTTTGAACAGAAGACTTCTTACTGGACACAGAGCCTCTCCTCACCTTCACAGCTGTGCAGCTGAAGCCCCCAAAGCAACAGAGATGGTGTCATAAGAGGATACATCTGCTTTGATCCTTGCCCCCTCCCCACTCTACATCCCAATCCACAGCCATGACTCCTATGATGGCCCTGCTGAAAAGTAGCTCATGAGTTCAAAACAGAAGACATGGTTGGATCTGTCACTCACCCACCACCAACTCATTCATTTTACCAGCTAGAGAAGCACACACACACAAACAAACCTGTGAGACTTTGTAGGTGCCAAGTAATGTTGACATCAGGATGGAGATCTCCCTGTCAGCTGCATCAATAAGAGCCAAAAGCTTGTCCTCTCTGCCACAGCTGTAGTTGGGAACATTGGCTTCTCCAGTAGAGAGCATGTCCAGCAAGGCATTAGAAGTGCCAAGAGCACTCAGGTAGTTGTCATGGATATTGTAGCCCAATGTGAGATTGTGTAGGAGCTGCGGATTCTTGTTGACCAGTTGAAAAGCGAAAATAAAGCGTAGTATTTTTGATATGTCTAAAAGTAAACTCGTTTAAAAAAATGTTCATGTTATTGTCATCATCATCAACAAAAATACTTTTTTTCAATTTAATCATCACTTAATTTTTGTGAGATTTGAGAAGTTGGGATTAAGAATCATAAATATATCACTATTTGTAGGAGTGTTGATTTTCATATGTCAGATAACCAGGATTCCCAAAGATTCAATCCTTAAAGTGGAGTCACTGTAAATGGAAGAGGATGTTTCATGAGTGACCCACAAAAGCAACTCCAAAAACAAGCCATCCTCTATTCCTGTTCTGATCAGGCCCTGAATGTCCATGAGTGGCTTTAACTGTATGGACATGGGCTGGACAGAGGTTAACTACAACCAGCTCAATAAAACTACTTCAAAGAAAATTCACTGGTGAAGTGGTGGATGTGGGACTTGATGGGGAGAAAAAAACAATAATCTGGACTTCTTTCAGGGCTTTTTCTGCCCCCTATTCGGATGGGAGTCTCTTCTATAGAATCAGACAAAAGAGAGAAGCCATGGGAATCAAAACGATTCAGGGAATGAGGTCTGGCAACGTAGGAGTAAGTGACATAAGAAAAAAAAAAAAAGGGAGTGTTAGAGAACTGCAAATAGAAGGGGATGAAACTCCATCACCCTGAGTGACTTACAAGTCAAACTGATCATAAGGAGCAATGTTGAAAGGCAACGTTATATGTGATATTTTTGTTGCAGAGGAGACTATACCAACGAGATGGTCTCCTGGCTTGTAATAGCTCCATGGATTCTTTCCATCCTGCTGCTCCAAACTCAGTGGGCACTTCCTTCTAAGCTTCCCAGAGACCGGCTGGGACACCAGGAGCATCAGAAGCAGGAACAGGAGCTCCATCATTCATGGGGCTGAATTGATCTCCTTCCTGTCTCTAAACAACAAGAAGAGCTAGAAGAATCCAAACAACCCTCAAGAGATGGAAATGCCAGTGGCTGTCCCAATTCAGAAAGAGACAAGCTGGGCTTTACATGGAGAGAAAGGCACCTGCCCGTCCCCTCAGCCTTGTGCAAAACACTCAGCATGACTAGAAGTGTCAATCCTTTTCTGAGGCAAGATCCATTCCATGCTGCTTCAGTCTGATGTTTACATCTAAGGCAGCCACTGGAGGCCTCCAAGACTGGGATGGTGATAATTACAGTGAGAAGCAACCTCTCCTCTGGGGATCCTACGCTTCCTCCAGAGCTCCATCTTCAGAGGGGCAGCTTTTAGGACAATACATTAGTGAAAAAATCACAGATACGGCCCTGTTGAGGCATGTTCTATGGCATTGTAGTCCTTCCCGTCAGGACGTATCCAGAAAGTGACACTGGAGGGAGGTAGTTCAACACCCAGGGAATTGTCTTCTCCTGCCCTTCAACATGGTGTATGTCTATGGAGATTCTCAGTCATCCAGGTCATAATTATCTCAAAGATGCTTTTTCACTAGGCAACTGAACTTTCTTGTTTTTCTTTGAAGATGTTTCACTTCTCATCCAAGAAGCTTCTTCAGCTTTGACTGGATGGTGGGGAGTGGAAAGATTTATACTCCTTGCAGACAGCTGGTCATTTACCTTTTTTTAGAAAGTCATTAGTGCTACCTGGAGCCTTATCTGTGTTTTCAGGGTCACCTGAATAGAATAGGATAGAGCTGGATGGGACCTTGGAGGTCTTCTAGTTCAGCCCCTTGGTCAAGCAGGAGGACCTATACTATCTCAGACAAGTGACCATCTAGCCCAGTGGTGGCGAACCTTTTAGAGACCGAGTGCCCAAACTGCAACCCAAAACCCATTTATTTATCGCTGGGTGCTGGGTGGTCATGGCTGACTGGGTGGGTGTGGCCTCAGTGGCCACCTCAATGATAATAATAATAATAATAATAATAATAATAATAATAATAATAATAATAATAATAACCTTGGAGGTCATCTAGTCCAACCCCTTGCTCAGGCAGGAAACCCTATACCATTTCGGACAAATGGCTGTCCAGTTTCTTCTTAAAAACTTCCAATGTTGGCACATTCACCGCTTCTGGAGGCAGGTTGTTCCACTGGTTAATTGTTCTAATTGTAGGAAGTTTCTCCTTAGTTCTAGGTTGCTTCTCTCTTTGGTTAGTTTCCACCCGTTGCTTCTTGTCCTGCCTTCAGGCGCTTTGGAAAATGGCTTGACTTCCTCTTCTTTGTGGTAGCCCCTAAGATATTGGAACACTGCTATCATGTCCTCCCTCGTCCTTCTCTCTGTTAAACTAGACATCCCCAATTCCAGCAACCGTTCCTTATATGTTTTTGTGGGGAGGGATGCTTGTGATGGCTGGGCAGGGTTGGGGGCGATCCAGGGGGGTCTCTGGTGGGTGGGGCAGTGGACCGGAGGCTTGTCCTGTGGGGTGAGGCGAGGCGAGGCAGGGTGGGTGTGCCAATTGCCATGGGGCAAGGCAAGGCAGGGGCTGGAGCAGCTGCTGCCTGATACCATCAGCCCCCCCCCACACACAGAGGCCAGCGAGGGCATGGGGGCTGCCAGTGTCCGTCAGCAGCCACAGCCTCCTGCATCATGGCAGCCCCATCAGCGTGAGCAGAGACAGCCCCAGGACGGCCGGGACGGAGCCCTCACACACAACCACACAGAGAAGCAGGAGGTGGCGGTGGTGATCCCTGCATCGCCAAGCCTGGCTGGCCACAGATCTGGAAGCAAAGCTATGCCAACCATTCTCGTGCTGGTGGAGGCAGTGGCGGGGGAAGATGAGCTGTGGCACACGCCCTCCCTTCCCCGCCCTGCCCAGAGGCGCATGTGGGACAATGCAGCGGCGGCGCCAAAGGGTGCTCGCATGCCAGATCCTGCCTTCCCCCGCAGCCAGCGTGAGGATGGTCAGCAGAGCTTCGCTTCTGGATCTGCTGCCTGATACTATCGGCCCCCACACACAGAAGCCAGCGAGCACATGGGGGCCAATGGTGTCTGTCAGCAGCCACAGCATGCTAGCTGTCCTGCATAATGGCGGACTGGCCACAGAGTCTCATCGACACGGGCAGAAATCGCTCCGGGATAGCTGGAAGAAAGCCTTCTCCTGGCCTGGGCACATCCACTAGATGGATCTGATGGGGGTGGCTTCTGCTGCTGCTCTGACTGGTCAGCCCTGCAGGGAAGCAGGAGGAGGTGGAGGGGCAGCCGGGGGTCTGGAGCCGCCTCGGCTGCTCACTAGCAGCCGACAAGGCAGCGGATTCATGCACCAGCTGCCCCTTCTGCTTCCCTGCAGGGCTGACCGGGCAGGGCGGGGAAGGGAGGGCGTGTGCCACAGCTCATGTTCCCCCTCCACTGCCCCCACCAGCGCAAGAATGGTCGGCACAGCTTTGCTTCCAGATCTGCGGCCGGCTGGGCTTGGCGATGCAGGGATCACCACCGCCGCCTCCTGCTTCTCTGTGTGGTTGGCCAGTCAAGGGACTCAGAGCAGCAGCCGCCACCCCCGTCAGAACCACCGTGTAGGCAGGGTCCGCACCAGGTGAGGGCTCCTTCCCGGCCATTCCGGGGCCCATTCTGCTCACACTGATGGGGCTGCACTGCGGAAGGGAGATGGCGGCTCTGATTTCACTCACTCTCCTGCCAAAACTGCTCCTTTTATACGTTCCCTCACCCCACCCAGCTCCTGCAGCTGTTCCCGGTCTGTGCATGTGTGGAGAGGGGGAGGGGGAGGAGCCCAGCAATGGCATGCATGCCACAGGGACCGTAGGTTTGCCACCACTGATCTAGCCTCTTTTTAAAAATCTCCAGTGATGGAGTGCCCACGATTTCTGGAGGCCAGCTGTTCCACTGGTTAATTGTCCTCACTGTTAGGAAGTTTCTCCTTAATTCCAGGTTGCTTCTCTCTTTGAGCAGTTTCCAACCATTGTTTCTCGTCCTGTCCTCTGGTGCTTTGGGGAGTAACGTGACCCCCTCTTCTTTGGGGCAGCCTCTCAAATACTGGAATACTGCTATCATGTCTCCCCTATTTTTTCTTTTCTTTATATTAGCCAAGTCCTGCATCCATTCTTCGTATGTTTTAGTTTCCAGGCCTGCACCTGGAAATGTGTTTGGAGTGCAAGTCACATTTCCCAATTAAGCATCAGATAATTGTTATGAGAAAAATCCTTTGTCTCTTAGTAACAATTCTGAATGACCTGCTGCAAATGTACATTCCCTTCATCCCCCCTTCCCCCTGCATCGGAGGGCAAGCTAAGAGATAACAATGGCTGAAGCAGAATAAGATTTTTTTGAAGCTTGACAATAGGGTTCTAATCACTCCCATTTTGTGGTGAGAATCAAAACATAGATATTGATCTATATGTGTGTGTATGTGGGGTGGTTTTCTGTAAACTTCAGTGTTAAGGCTTCTGTCTTTCTTAATGTGTACTGCACAGGCCAGGAGGGCCACTTGGGAAGATGTTAAGGAAAATACAGATAATTCTCAATTTAAAACCAAAACTGAGTCTCACCTCTGTCCCTCATATCACATCCAAGGATACCCAATCATCCCATTCTGTAGGAATTTTTTTCTACAAACCTTAGGAGGCTGTATTTTAGTCCTTTCCTGTTTAACTTATATGGGAGAATTCAGTTGACCAGTCAGATAATCCATATTATCCTCCTCCTGATGTGGCTGGGAAGGATTGCTCTGTTTTTCTTATGCTGATGATGGTGAGATCTTGAGTCTAATACTGTGAAGAACCTTAAATGAAGAAAACTTATTACATAACTATAATGATGGTGTTTTTAGAGACCCCCCCCCAAATGATTTCTGACATATCAACATGATTCCAATTGCACAAGAGTCATGTTTAAAATAAGTGAGTGTGGCATTTCAGGAAACAGAAAGCCAAGTGTACAAGATATGCTGCCTTGATTGCTGAAAAGAGATTAGCAGCCATTATTGCAATTATATTGGACAAGAATGAGACACACCTTTTAATTATTTCAAGCAAAATTGTTAGCCCTGATCATGCATAGAGAACAGCTTGGACAGTTTTCTATGTTTGGACTTTTGGAAAATTTGAGGAGTTAAAATACGTCAGTCTCGCATTTTTACATCTCCTCTGATTATAAGTTGCTCTTTTGTATTCAGCTGTGGCCTCAAAAGGATAATGTAGCAGTTGGGGATGAAGATACAGCCCAGAAGCCCAGCACTGGAGGCTAGGATGGAGAAGATCTGCACAGCCACTGTGTATTTCCCTTTGGTGCTCAGGTAAGTGGGTACAAAAGTTACCCAGAAACTACAGAAGACCAGCATGCTGAAGGTGATCAACTTGGCTTCATTGAAGGTCCCAGGGAGTTTCCTAGCCAGGAAAGCCACCGTGAAGCAGATGGCAGCCAGGAAACCCATGTAGCTGAGGGTGACATAGAACATGACCACAGCTGCTTCGTTGCATTGCAGAATAATCTCTCCAGGCTGGGAGTGGAAATCAGAGTCAGGGAATGGAGGAGAAACTCCCAGCCAGATTGAGCAGATGATAATTTGGACAGCAGAAGAAGAAAGGATAATGGAGTTGGTCAAGCTCTTCCCCAATCATCTCTTCACCTGGTTTCCTCGTTTTGTGGCTAGGAAAGCCAGCACCACCATGATGGTTTTTGCCAAGAGAGAAGAAATGGCAACCGAGAAGATGATGCTGAAAACCGTTTGTCGGAGAATGCAGGTGGCTTTTCTTGGTTGACCAATGAAGAGAAAAGGAGACAAGAAGCAAAGCAGGAGGGAGACCAGGAGGATGTAGGAGAGATCCCGGTTGTTGGCTTTGACAATGGGAGTTTCTAGGTATTTAATGAATATGAATAAAACAAAGCCTGTGGATAGGAACAAGAGCAGGGCAAAGGATACCAGGATGATGCCCAGATGTTCTTCATAAGACAGGAAGGTTATAACTTTGGGGATACATTGGACTCAGTCCACATGTGGATATTTATCATCTGAACATTTGGTGCATTGTTCCATATCTGAAAAAACAAAAGGAGGATTTTTTAAAATATTCTTTCTCTTCCCAGCTTTCAGGGACAACAACTGTTACTGGCAGCATTTTCAAAGAAGCATTGCTTAAAATTTCCACAAAAAGAAGTTAAGAAGAATATCCTTTTCTAAAAAGGAGATATATTTCTAATAATTAATAAATTCAGAAGAAGTCCTAGGACCTGAATGATTTCTTGTGTAAGGCACAGAACCTACATAGGAATATCATTAGAGGTCAATAATGAATTAATTAAGCTTCATAGCATATTTCTTTGGTCCTGCCAGATGGCACTTCCTAATTTACTTGACTCACATGGTGCCAGTGTTTTGAAACTCAGGAAACTGCAAGAGATAACTAGTCCTGCAAATAATTTAGAATGGCTACCAGGAGCAGTGGTAAAATGGATGTAATGAGGTTCACCCACAACTCTCCACACCATCTCCTTGTGGACTAGCAACACCTTCTCAGTGATCCTCAAGGGGAAGCCCACATAGAACATGTTATGTCCCGAGCCTTTGCAAACGGCTCGGGCGTTTGCAGGCAGTCCCAGGCAGGTGCAAAGCTGCCCGGGACCAGACAGGCTGTCGCCAGCGCCGTGCGCATGCGCGGGTGCTGGCGCGGGAAAAGTAACCCATTTACCCGGGAGTTGCCTATATAAGAGGCTGCGAGGCGTTTGGGCGAGGCTGAAGCCATCTTCCTGTAAGCTGAACGCTGAATAAAAGAAACTGAGAACTCCAGCTGCTTCTCGTGTCTGTTTTCCCGCCACGGACTCAACACTGGCGACGAAGGTGGGATGCCTTGCACTACCTGGAAAGGAAGAAGTGTAAGCTTACCCAAGGAGTCCTGAGCGGCGGAAGAGGAACGGCGTCGACTCGGCAGCTGCCCGCCATTCCGGTGCGCATTCGGGGGTAGGCTGGCTGATAGACCCGTCTCCTGAAGATCCGAAGATGGCGAAAATCGGAAGGCTTTCAGAATTCGACGTCTCACATCCAGAGCGGTGGGAGTCCTACGTATCCAGAATGGAGAACTACTTCAAGGCAAACCAAGTGAGGGAAGATAGCTTGAAGGCTGCCACCCTGCTTTGCGTTTGCGGCCAAGACGCCTTCGAAATCGCAGAAAACCTTGCAGCACCTGTCCCAGTAGAGTCTGTAAGCTACGCAGACCTGAAGAAGCTGCTGAAGGAGCACTTCCACCCCAAGGTGTCCGTTATCTCATGGCGCCACACCTTCGAACAAAGGGATCAACGGTCCGGTGAGTCAGCCAAGGAATACATCGCCGCGTTACGGAAGGCCGCCAAGCCCTGCGAGTTCAAGGACCTCGAGGAACGACTGAGGGACCGATTCGTGTGCGGGTTAAGGCATCGAGAGCTACAACAGAGACTTTTCGCTAAGGAAGAATTATCCTTCCAAGACGCCTTAAGGGAAGTCACCGCAGAAGAAGCAGCAGGCGGCGCCGTCAAGAACATGCGGCCGATCAGAAGCAGTGCAGAGGGTGCGTCCGTGCACCAGGAAGACGTCCGACGAAACTCCGAGGAGGATCCGGACGAAGAAGTCGACCGTCTACACCCCGCGAAGGAAGAAACCAGAAGGGAAGCTCTTCGGCTCCGCTCAAGTGCATCGGCTGTGGAGGTCGCCACAGGAGAACCGACTGCAAGTTCCGCTCCGCTACCTGCCGGGCATGCGGCAAACAAGGGCACATTGCAGCTGTGTGTCTGGGCCGATGAAAGGCACAACCCCAAGAAGAACGCCTGAAGGGTACCAGATTCCCCAGCCAGAATAGGGTAGGTTTTTGCGCTTCGCGAAGAAGCATCTGTAGAACAGGCACACACAAGCCCATGAAGAAAAAGCTGTCACTCAACGTGAAGCTACAAGGGGTTCCATTATCTATGGAACTAGACACAGGGTCTGCCCTTTCCATTATTTCATTGCATACATTTAGGAAGATTTGTTCCAGTAGTGGGACTAAGGCCAAGTTAAGGCCTTCTGATATTGTATTAACAGATTTTCAGAACTCAAGAGTGTGTGTTAAGGGGGAGGCCACCCTTAACGTGCAATACAAGAGTTTTGAAGGTCCACTAGACTTATTAGTAGTAGGGGGTGAACGAACGAGTCTCATAGGACTCGATTGGTTTGAGGCCCTGGGGATACACGTCACAGGACTCAACAGCTTACAAACACTCGACCTACAGGAAGTCTGCAAAGAATTTGCAGATGTTTTCAGCCCCCAGCTGGGCACATTCAAAGGACCACCTGTGTCCTTAAAGCTAGACCCCACTGTCACTCCCATTAGGATTAAAGCAAGAAGGGTCCCTTTTGCTTTAAAAAGTAAGATTGATACTGAATTAGACAAACTAATCCAACAGGGAATCCTAGAACCTGTTGATTCCAGCCCGTGGGAGACCCCCATTGTCACGCCTCTAAAGGCAAATGGGGACATTCGCATTTGTGCTGATTACAAATGCACACTCAATAAGGCATTGCAGCAACATGCCTATCCTGTTCCTGTGGTCAGTCACATCCTGGCCTCTCTCAAGGGGGGGCGTGTTTTTGCAAAGCTTGACCTAGCTCAAGCATATCAACAGCTGCCTGTTGATGATGATGCTGCCATAGCTCAGACCATTGTGACCCACAGGGGAGCCTTTAAGGTAAAAAGGCTACAGTTTGGAGTGAATGTCGCTCCTGGGATTTTCCAAAGCGTAATGGAAAACACACTACGAGGTATACCAGGGGTCTGCCCCTACTTTGACGATGTCTTGATTGCAGGAGACTCCACACACATTCTAGCTGAAAGGCTTAGGGCTGTCCTGTTAAGATTCAGGAAATCAGGCCTCAAGCTCAGAAAAGACAAATGCAAGATTGGGGTGCCTTCTACTGAATTTCTGGGATTCAAAATTGATGCTGCTGGGATTCATCCTGCTGAATCCAAACTAACTGCTATTTTAGAAGCACCCAGGCCAAAGTCTAAGGCCGAACTTCAGGCCTTCCTAGGCCTCCTGAATTTCTACAATTCTTTTCTTCCACATAAAGCTAGTGTAGCTGAGCCTCTTCACAGGCTACTAGACAAACAAGCTGTGTGGCTGTGGTCACAAGCACATGAGGCTTGCTTTAAAGAAGTCAAGGCCTTGCTCACTTCTAACAGTGTTCTTGCACATTTCAACGAGTCTCTTCCTGTGTGCATCGCTTGTGATGCGTCCCCCTACGGGGTTGGAGCTGTCCTGAGTCACCTCAGGTCTGATGGAACTCAGGTTCCTATTGCATACTACTCCAGAACACTGTCTTCTGCCGAGCGCAACTACGCTCAGATAGACAGGGAGGCTCTGGCTGTTGTTGCTGGAATTAAAAAATTCCACGATTTTCTATATGGCAGGCATTTCACGGTCTTCACTGACCATAAGCCTCTGCTGGGACTGTTTACCACACGTAAGCAGACTCCCCACATCATTTCCCCTAGAATGCTTAGGTGGTCTATTTTTTTGTCTGCATATGATTTTTCATTACTCCACAAGCCTGGGAAAGAAATGGGCCATGCTGATGGCCTCAGTAGGTTGCCTCTGCCAGTAGTAGAAGCTGACCCCGCGCCAGCTGTCAACATTCTATCAATCCAAGCCTTGCCCGAGCTCCCTCTTAGTGCCAGGGATGTTACCGCTGAAACAGGTACAGATCACACACTTTCACGTGTCCGCTCCTGGGTCCTGTCCGGGTGGCCTGAGCACTGCCCTAGTCCTGAGTTTCAGAGTTTCTGGTCCAAAAGGAACGAACTGTCCCTTTCTCAGGGTTGTCTGCTTTGGGGAAACAGAGTTGTCATTCCCACCTCAATGAGGACTAGGGTCTTAGAATCCCTCCACGAGGGTCATCCTGGCATTGTTCGTATGAAGGCTCTTGCACGCAGCCACTTGTGGTGGCCTGCTTTAGATAAAGATATTGAGGCTAAGGTACACGCATGCCACCTGTGCCAACGATCTCGCCCAGAGATGCCCCAAGCTCCTGTGCATAGATGGGAGGAAACACAGTCCCCATGGTCTAGGGTGCACATTGACTACGCTGGGCCCTTTCAGGGCCAGTTCTTCTTGGTCCTTGTTGACAGCCATTCAAAATGGCTTGAGGTTGTGCCTGTCTCATCCACCACCACTGCAAAGACTATTCAGGTACTGAGGGGGATTTTTGCTGCACACGGGCTGCCAGATGTCATTGTGTCCGACAACGGCCCTCAATTCACCTCCTCCGAATTCCAAGCTTTCTTACAGGCAAACCTGATTCGTCATGCCACGTCTGCGCCTTTTCACCCGTCCACCAACGGTATGGCTGAACGCATGGTGCGCATCGCAAAGGACGCCTTGAAGAGACTCACCTACGGGGACTGGCATCACAGGTTGGCTGACTTTCTCCTTTCTTATCGCACCACACCGTCCACTTCTACAGGGAGAAGTCCAGCTGAACTTCGTTGGGGGCGCCAACTTACTACTAGACTTGACCGGTTGCATCCGGACAGACTGCCTTCATCTACCTCACATCCTAGGGCACCTAGACAACTACTTGTGGGTGCCCCGGTTTGGGCTCGCAATTACGGGCCTGGTCATACATGGGTCCCCGCTTCTGTGTCCAGGATCACAGGTCTTCTCTCCTACGAGGTTGCCCTGGACAACGGTCGTGTCCTGCGTCGGCACATCGACCAACTTCGCTCTAGGCGAGACTTTTCTGATGAGACTCCTGGGTCTTTTCCAGGGGGGGAGGGGGACCCTTTGGAGCAAAGGGAAGGGCAAGAGCTACTGCCCATCTCCGCTGAGGGAGCCACAAACGGCCCATCCCAAGATTCTGCAATTGCTCCGAAAAGGAAGTCATGGAGCTTACCCACACAACAGGCACTCACGCCTACTCCAGCCAGGGAGTCACCCCGGGGGCATACTCACTTTCCACATACATCACACAGCACTCCAGCAACGGAGGATACCCGGGGGCATCCCAACAAATCATTCCCCGCAAGAGAGCTGGCACACAGTTCCCAAGGTTGGCCTGACCTTACCCCAAATCCTACAGGGGGTCAAACATACACAGAGCTAGTCGAGGAACCAAGTCCCGACTACAACACCCCTAGCACAAATCAGGGAACACCTGAGTTTTGGGAAAGTACAGAAACCCACACGAGCCCGAGCACAGAATGGGGTTCAGGGAATGGACAGCCTCCTGACAGGTCTTGGACTGACCTAGGAGGTTCTACAGAGACGCCCAGCAGTGGCTATCACTTCAAGGGGCCTGAGGGTCTACAGCTAGGTAGGACAACCAGGTCACAAAGCAACAGAAGCCCTGGCCTGACGAGCCCGGTGGGCAAGCAAGCAGGCCAGGCATCGGGGCACAGTCCTTGGAAGACACCAGGGCACAATAGAGAGAACAGGCTCACGCCTCCCTCCAGTCAGGGGACTTATGCCAGTAACCCAGAGCTAAGAAGGTCACAGAGAGCAAAGAAATCTCCTAAGTATCTAGAAGATTACATAACATTGCTGGCAAGGCAAAAGCCAGTAATCAGTGGGAGCACTGGGGAGCAAAATGTCATATAAAATAAATGTTGTATGTTGGTAGTAGTTTTAGCCCGGGGGAAAGGGGTGTTATGTCCCGAGCCTTTGCAAACGGCTCGGGCGTTTGCAGGCAGTCCCGGGCAGGTGCAAAGCTGCCCGGGACCAGACAGGCTGTCGCCAGCGCCGTGCGCATGCGCGGGTGCTGGCGCGGGAAAAGTAACCCATTTACCCGGGAGTTGCCTATATAAGAGGCTGCGAGGCGTTTGGGCGAGGCTGAAGCCATCTTCCTGTAAGCTGAACGCTGAATAAAAGAAACTGAGAACTCCAGCTGCTTCTCGTGTCTGTTTTCCCGCCACGGACTCAACAGTTTCAGGTCAACATTACCTTAGAGGCCAAAAGGTCTATATTAGTCAATAGATCTCTTTTAAGATCTCCACTGAAGAAGGTGGGTGAGGCCAGATGAAAGGGCTGCTGGTTTCATTCAGAGCACTTTGATCAATGTGCATGTTAACAGGCACATCCCGGATTGGCTATTTTGTTCTCTGTTTTCAATATGCCTAATTTCTTCCATAATGAGGAGAATAAGAAAAAGATCAGGAAAGAAGAGATAGCATAGTATGGTGGATGGGATCAGTTTACTTACAGTACTAGTACTGCTTTATAAAACCCTAATAAGACCATACCTGGAATACTGCAGCCAATTTTGGTCACCATATCACAAAATATTTGGGAAAAATTCAGAGAAGAGCAACTAAGATGATCCAAGGCCTGGAGACTAAAACATACGAAGAACAGCTGTGGGACTTGGGTTTGGATAGTCAAAAGAAAATAAGACATAGGGGAGACATGATAGCAGTATTCCAAGGGCTACCACAAAGAAGAGGGGTCAAATTATTCTCCAAAGCACCAGAGGGCAGGACAAGAAACAATGGTTGGGAACTGATCAAAGAGAGAAGCAACCTGAAATTATGGAGAAACTTCCTAACAGTGAGGAGAATTAACCAGTGGAACAGTTTTGTCTTCAGACAACGTGGGTGCTTCATCACTGGAGGTTTTTAAGAAGAGACTGGACAGTCACTTGTCTGGGATGGTATAAGTTCTCCTGCTTGAGCGGGGAGCTGGACTAGAAGACGTCCAAGTTCCCTTCCAGCTCTATTCTGATTGATTGTTGATTGATTGATATTTTTGTTATTAGGAGTCCGTGTGCTCTCTGACCTTGCTTGTTTTCTTGCAGATATTTCATTACCCAAGTACCTAGTCTAGTCTAGCATTGATGATGTTACCTAGTTTAGGTAATGAAACATCTGCAGGAAACAAGCAAACTCAGAGAAAACAAACAAGCTCAGAGAGCACCAAAGACCCATCATGTCAACCCTCAGCTACAAATATTCTCTGTTTTTGTTATTGTTTATATAAATAAACTAGTTACCATTTATTATGGCCTTTCTGCCTCTAAGTATTAGCTCTCATCCAAAAAGGCTTTTCTTGAAATATGAAAGGATGGACTATAAAGGACCCAGATTGTTGGGGGCAATGTAAATATATATATACATTGCTTACTGGTGTACACCGTTTGGAGAGTGCTTGCACTTAAAGCGGTATATAAGTCTCATAAATAAATAAATAAATAAATAAATAAATAAATAAATAAATAGAATATTACTTTGTTTTCTCAGATATTGAAAAATGCACAATGTGCTCTGATCATCAGTATCCAACTGAGAACCAAGTCCAATGTATCCCCAAAAGAATAACCTTCCTCTCCTATGAAGAACATCTCGGCATCATCCTGGTCTCCTTGGCCCTACTTTTATTCCTAACCACAGGATTTGTTTTAACTATATTTGTTAAATACCTAGAAACCCCCATTGTCAAAGCCAACAACCGGGACCTCTCCTACATCCTCCTGGCCTCCCTCCTGCTTTGTTTCTTGTCCCCCTTTTTCTTCCTTGGACAACCAAGGAAAGCCACCTGCCTTCTCCAACAAACAGTGTTCAGCATTGTCTTCTCAATAGCCGTCTCTTCTGTGTTGGCCAAAACAATCTCAGTGGTATTGGCATTCCTGGCCTCAAAACCAGGGAACGGGGTTAGAAGATGGTTGGGGAAGAGCTTGTCCAACTCCATTATCCTTTTTTGTTCTGGTGTACAAATTTTCATGTGTGCATTGTGGCTGGGGGTTTCTCCCCCATTCCCTGACTCTGACCTCCACTCCCAGCCTGGAGAGATTGTTCTTCAATGCAATGAAGGCTCTGTCACCATGTTTTATATTGTCCTCAGCTACATGGGTTTCCTAGCTACCATTTGTTTCATGGTGGCTTTCCTGGCCAGAAACCTGCCTGGGGCCTTCAACGAAGCCAAACTGATCACCTTCAGCATGCTGGTTTTCTGCAGCATCTGGGTCTCCTTCTTGCTCACCTACCTGAGCACCAAAGGAAAATACAGGGTGGCCGTGCAGGTCTTCTCCATCTTGGCCTCCAGTGCTGGGCTGCTGGGCTGCATTTTCTTCCCCAAGTGCTACATTATCATCCTGAGGCCAGATCTAAACACTAAGGAACATCTAATGATAAAAGTACAGAGCTTACGGTGAAATAGTTTCTTAAGCTCATAATGTTTAATTTTTCATTGCAGTTATTATTGAGCTTTATACTTCCTTTCCATATGTTTTACAATTAAGGTTAGTTAAAACAGAAGGAAATAAAAATACGAAGCGTGTTTATTCTCCCAAAACCCTGGATACAGTATGTCCCAACAAGAATTACCCCACTACAAAAGAACACTTGGAAGGCTCAATACTTTCTGTGAAGGTATCCCCAAAAGAAGGCCTGAAACGAGATTGGTCTCTTATCCAAAAATCTACATGATGCTCTGGTCCCCAAATGGGAAGCTGTTGTCTGTAAATGCAGCCTAGGTATCAAGCTGTGAAAAATACCCATCCATTACTGCTTCTTAGCTTGTCTACAGATTTAGGCAGGAGGGGAGGGAAGAATAGAATGCAGGCTTCGGACATCAGACTGCCGAGCCATGAGAACCAAGGTCGCTTAAGAGTTGTTTACTCTCATAATAATTGTCTGATACTTCATTGGACAATGTAATCTGCACTGTTTGGGGGGGAGGGAGACTATACTTTTAATATACTGATTTTGGTGCCAATTAGCCAGAGCTGGTTTTCCTTTCACCTGTGTCGGAATGATTTACCCAATAAAGTTTTGCATTAGAGATCAGCTTGTCTCAGCTGTGCTTAATTCGTTGGGTTCGTCAGTTGGAACCATGACACTAGGACTGCGTTAGCTTTTTTGGCAGCTGCTGTACCCTGCTCGCTCATATTTGTTTGTCCACTAGGGCTCCAAGATCCCTCTTGTAGTTACTACTATTGAGCCAGGTACCACCTCTTCTAAACTTGTGCATTTGGTTTTTCTTGCCAAAATGTAAAACCTTACTTTTCTCACCATTGACTTTCATTTTTTTAGATAGGTGTTTAGATTTGTTGCGATCCTTCTCTATCTTGAGTCTATCTTCTGGAGTATTGGTTATTCCTGCCAGGTTAGTCATCTGCAAATTTGATGAGTTCTCCTTCTATCCCCTCGTCCAAATTGTTTATGAAGATATTGAAGAGAACTGGGCCTAGAACAGAGCTTTGAGGTACCCCACTGCACACTTCCTTCCATGTAGATGCAGTTCCATGAAGGACTATATGTTGAGGACAATTGAATCCAGTTGATGGTGATGCTGTCTAACCCACCACTTTATCAAATGCCATGCAGAAGTCCAAGATCTTCAGCATCAGACAAATTTGTAACTGGCTGACAAACCACATTCAACAAGTAGTCCTTCATGGTACTACATACATGGAGGGAATTGAACAGTGGGGTACCACGGGTTTCTGTCTTAGGCCCAGTACTCTTCAATATCTTCATAAACAACTTAGATGATGGAATAGAAGGGGAACTCATCAAATTTGCAGATGACACTAAGCTGGAAGGAATAAAACTGGCAACTATCTCAGGGCCCTGGATGAACCTGGCATTTCCCTTGAGCGTTCACAGTCTTTGTATCCTTTCAAGTGGATTAAAATGTTGAGGCCACTTGCCTTGTTGCCTACAATTCAGTATTTCTTGCAGTTCCTATTCTCGTTGTCCTTTTATGATCAATAATGGGAATGCAAATTACCAGTTGGCTTTTCCATGAGCAGAAAAAAATGATGGAAGACTGGATCTACTTTCAGGAATGGGGGGCAATTGAGAGGGGAAAGCTACAGGGTTCAGTTGTTGGGTAACTCTGAAGGGCCCCACAAATTTTGCATATAGTTTCTTTGATGGTCTTGTTGAAATCAAAAATGTGGTAGAAAGCCAGATTTTGTCCTTTTCTGTTATCAGTGGCCCTTCCATTCAATGAGCATACACAGACATCTTGTGCAACTGCTTTGTGTGCTCCAAGTATGGTTTCAATGGGGGTTGGGCAGCGACTTGCTCTCCAAAAAAGCAACAGCTCCAGGAGAGTGGTCTCCTCTGCTGTTCAGTTGCCTGGTAACACATTTCAGTTTGTGCCATATTACAGAAACTTGAAAAGGGGGTCACTACAATCAATGTGTGGAGGGAGTTATTATATGAAAATTCTGGCAGGAACAACCACGATGGCCATTTATCTGGGCTGTAGGTGCAATAACACCTAAAGGTATTGTTGGAGCAGTTGGTTAGTCTTCTCCACCTCACCATTTACATCTGGGTGGTGGAGAAGAAAAGCTTATTTGAGCTTTCAAAAGTTGAAACAGTGCCCTCCAAAACGTGGATTGGAACTGTCTACCTCTGTCAGAAATTAGTCTGGATGTCATGTCACAATAACAAAAGACATAGTCCAAAAAAAGTTGAGCTGTTTCTTTAGCAGATTGGATGGGGTGGGGTGCTGATGAAGGGGTAGGTGCACAAAGAGCCATTTGAACTCCTCACATGCTCTTTGCTGTGAGTGCATCATCCATGAAAATTTGACCCCCTTTTTCAACAGCAGTCAGGGGCTCAACCTTTGGTGCAAACTTTGGAATAACTTCTCTGTAAAAGTTTACAAAGCCAAAGAATTTCTGAACATTCTTCATTGTGTGTGAGGTTTGCTAATCCAACACAGCTTGGACTTTCTGGGAATTTATTCGTATTACATTTGTGGAAATATGATAGACAAAGAAATCTAGGGCTTTTTTTTAAGTCAAAGGCACATTTTCTGGTATAGTAAAAAGGAATTTTTTTTTCTCAGTCTACTCAATACTTTACATGTTGAGCATGCTTACCAGTAGATAATAATAATAATAATAATAATAATAATAATAATAATAATAATAATAATAATAATAATATAGTAGTAAAGTTGGAAGGGACCTTGAAGGTAAATAGTTAGTAATAGTAGTAAAGTTGGAAGGGACCTTGGAGGTCATCTAGTCCAACTCCCTGCTCAGGCAGGAAACCCTACACCATTTCGGACAAATGGCTGTCCAGTCTCTTCTTAAAAACTTCCAGTGTTGGAGCATTTACTGCTTCTGGAGGCAGGCTGTTCCACTGATTAATTGTTCTCACTGTCAGGAAGTTTCTCCTTGATTAGCAGAGGTTGCTTCTCTCCTTGATTAGTTTCCACTTCGTTAAACTAGACATACCCAATTCTAGCAACCGTTCCTTATATGTTTTAGCCTCCAGTCCCCTAATCATCTTTGTTGCTCTTCTCTGTACTCTTTCTAGAGTCTCAACATCTTTTTTACATTGTGGTGACCAAAACTGGATGCAGTATTCCAAGTGTGGCCTTACCAAGGCCTTGTAAAGTGGTATTAATACTTCACGTGATCTTGATTCTATCCCTCTGTTAATACAGCCCAGCACTGTGTTGGCTTTTTTGGCAGCTGCAGCACACGGCTGGCTCATATTTAGATGATTGTCCACTAGGACTCCGAGATCCCTCTCACAGTTACTACTATTGAGCAAGGTACCCCCTATACTATACCTGTACATTTGGTTTTTCTTGCCTAAATGTAAAACCTTATTTTTTTCACCATTGAATTTCATTTTATTAGATAGCGCCCAGTGTTCAAGTCTGTGCAGATCCTCCTGTATCCTAAGCCTGTCTTCTGGAGTGTTGGCTATTCCTGCCAGCTTGGTGTCTTCTGCAAATTTGATGAGTTCCCCATCTATCCCCTTGTCCAAATCATTGATGAAGATGTTGAAGAGCATTGGGCCCAGAACAGAGCCCTGGGGCACCCCACTACACACTTCCTTCCATGTAGATGCAGTTCCATTGAGGACCACATGCTGAGTGCGGCCAGTCAGCAAGCTATGAATCCATCTGGTGGTGATGCCGTCTAACCCACATTTTTCTATCTTATTGAGTAGTAGGTTGTGATCTACTTTATCAAATGCCTTACTGAAGTCCAAGTAAATTATATCCACAGCATTCCTCTGATCCACTAATTTTCTCACTTGGTCAAAAAATGCAATAAGTTTTGTCTGGCATGATCTGTTGTTGACAAACCCATGTTAGCTTTTAGTAGTGATTTTGTTTGCCTCTAGGTGTTCGCTGATTAAAGTACCACAAATTAATCAATTGCATCGAAAAGAATTTGGTCCATAAATCTGGAACATACCAGCCCACAGTTGAGCAATTTATATGGCATTATGGTGCATCTGAACTTGCCATACCTCGTGTCAAATGCAGTCAAATATTCATGGCCTTCCTCGATTCTAAAGAGATTTTACACACATATTGCCTGACTCTCCTACTGCTTTGTCAAAGTTCCTGAACTGGAGTGTTGTGGCTTCTTGTATGGGATCTTCAAATGTGTTCAAATATGGGTAGTGCCCACTGCATTGCTGAGGATGTCGGAAGACTGAGTAGGAAGGAGGCATGTGAATTATGTAAAATTCTATCATGCTAATCATAAAACCCTACATACACCAATTTATTTACAAATGCACATATTGTTTTAAAATTAGTCATATTAATATCAAAATATACATGTCAAGGTAACCTCCCTTTGGAACATATGCCCCAAGGAATTAGACTGGACAGAACTTTTGGTCTTTTGTAGCACAAGGAAGTTGAGATGGTTCCCTTCCTTCTTCCTTTGGATTCCTTCAAAAAAGGAACTAAGTTTAATGTATCCTTATCAGAACCCCGTTACCTGCCACAGCTGCAGCCCTGGAGCCCCCAAACGCTCTGTGCCCTCCTTCCTTCCCCTCCTGGATCTGGAGGAATAGGCAGCATTCAAGGCCTGGGCCAGAGACTTAACGATGCTGTAAAAATGGTCGTCAGTTGTGATCTTATACTGGACCCTGTTCCTGTTCTCCTGGGTCTCCAGCGGTGCTTTCGGGGTGCACTGTCTCCAACCTTTCACAGAAAAGACGTGCTTTGAACAAGAACAGTGAAAATATTGATCTTGAAACCAGCGTTCCACAAAAAAACTGGGTTCAAGGCCATCGTCACGAGGCCTCTTTTTTTCCTGGAAAACAAAGTTTCAAATACCATGGGCGTATCTGTTAAGCCTGTGCTTTACTATTGAAACTGCCCCCAGTGTACAGGTATAGTATAGGGGGTACCTTGCTCAATAGTAGTAACTGTGAGAGGGACCTCAGAGTCCTAGTGGACAATCCCTTAAATAGGAGCCAGCCGTGTGCTGCAGCTGCCAAAAAAGGTAACACAGTGTTGGGCTGCATTAACAGAGGGATAGAATCAAGATCACGTGAAGGGTTACTACCACTTTACAATGCCTTGGTAAGGCCACACTTGGAATCCTGCATCCAGTTTTGTTCACCACAATGTAAAAAAGATGTTGAGGCTCTAAAAAGAGCGCAGAGAAGAGCAACAAAGATGATTAGGGGACTGGAGGCTAAAGCATATAAGGAACGGTTGGTAGAATTGGGTATGTCTAGTTTAACGAAGAGAAGGACGAGGGGGGACATGATATCTCAGGGGCTGTCATAAAGAAGAGGGAGTCAAGCTATTCTCCAAGGCGCCTGAAGGCAGGATGAGAAGCAATGGATGGAAACTAACCAAGAAGAGAAGCAACCTAGAACTAATGAGAAACTTACTGACAGTGAGAACAATTAACCAGTGGAACAACCTGCCTCCAGAAGCGGTGAATGCTCCAACACTGGAAATTTTAAAGAAGAGACTGGACAGCCATTTATCTGAAATGGTGTAGGGTTCCTGCCTGAGCAGGGGGTTGGACTGGTCCCTTCCAACATCATCATCATCACTATTATTATTATTATTATTATTATTATTATTATTATTATTATTATTATTCCCATCCAGATCCAGACTTTCCCCTCAACGGGTCCTGGCAAACCTTCCAGTGATAAATGGAAAGGACGAATTCTGTCCACGAGGGGAATAAATTCTACAAAATGAATAAAGACACTGACTTGTCTCCACTTGGAGATGGCGTCCCTGAAGGGCGCTGTGGGTGATGTAGTGCTGTCTAAGAATAATTGTGATATAACAACACAAATTCCATTCATGGCAAGCAAAGGAGCGAAACTCCTCATGAAATTCTCTCCGTTCTCTGTGTCCGAAGCAAAGAGCCCGATCAGGATCCATCTGAAATGGAAGAGCAGGTGGACGATTCCTGGGTACACGATCCGCTCATTGGGGAGCATCCGGTGGAAAAAAGGGAACTGTCTTTTATCCCTCAGAGCCTCTGAAGCAATTATCTCACTGATCTGAAGAAAAACAATGAAAAATACTTCCTTGTATTTGGGGTCAGATTACAAAATATGAGCTGCTGTACCTTTTTCTTTTTTTACAGAAGACCTTTTGATTGGCCACTGGTCCTCTTCTCACCTTCACAAATATGCAGAAGGTCCCCCTCCCAGCAATTGGAATGGTGTCACCAGAGAATACACCTACTTTTATCCTTGCCCCCTCCCCACTGTGGATCCCAAACTATAGCCATGACACCTACAACGCCCATTATAAAAGGCAATGTTTGGAATCCAAATAGAAGATATGGTGGATTCTATCGCTCCCCCCCAATTCACTTTGCCAGATAGATAAACATACAAACACAAACCTGTGGTACTTTGTAGGTGCCTCCTAATGTTGACACCTAGATGGAGATGTCCTGTGAGCTGCATCAAAAAGAGCCAAAATGTTGTCCTTCTTTCCACAGCCGTAGTTGGGAACATTGGTCTCCCCATTAGAGAGCATGTCCAGCAAGGCATCTGAAGTGTCCAGGGTGTTCATGTAGTTGTCATGGATGTTGTAGCCCAATGTGAGGTTGTGCAAGAGCTGGGGATTCTTGTTGACCACTTGAATGGCGAAAGTGAAGCTGAGCATTTTAAAATGACCTGGAGACAAGGTCCTGTTAAAAAAATTCATATCATCATCATTGTCGTCATCATCATCACCATCATCAACAACAAAAATACTTTTTTCAATGTAATCCTAATTTAATTTAATTAAAAATTTATTTAATTTTACCATCAGTATGCTTATACCTTCATCCCTGGTGACCCAAAAATCAGAAATACACCATTATTTGTAGCAGCATCAGTTTTGATCTGCTCAATAACAAGGATTCACTGAAGTAGAATCAGAATAATAAGAAGAGGCTGTTTTATAAATGACCCAGGAAAGCAACTCTGAAAAATTTCATCTATTCCTGAAAGGATCAGGCATTCGATATCAGTGAGTGGTCATAAAAATATGAAAACGGGCCTGGAAAGGGCAAGTAAAACCTGTTCAGTTCTTTAAAGAAAAGTCAGTATTCAAGGGATGATTTCAGAATTTGAGGAGGAGGAGGAGAAAATAACCTGGATTTCTTTCAGGTTTTTTTCTGCTCCATTTTTGGATTTGAGTTTCTTCCACAAAATCAGACAAAACAGAGAAGCTATCAAAATCAATTCAGGAAATTAAGCAGGTCCTGCAATAAAGGAGTGAGTGAAAAAGAAGGAGACTGTTAGAACTGCAAATGGAGGGAATGCAACTCCATTACACTGAATGACTTACGAGCGAAACTGACAAAAAGGAGCTGTGTTGGAAGACAACATTTTGTGCAATATCTTTGTTGCACTGATGACTGTGCTAATGAGATGGTCTCCTGGCCTGTAATAGCGCCATGGATTTTTTCCATCCTGGTGCTCCAAACTCAATGGGCATTTTATTCTCAACTGCCCAGAGACAGGCTGGAACATCAGCAGCATCAGAAGCAGAAGCAGGAGGTCCATAATTCATGGGGTTGAATCAAACCCATTACCGTTTTTCTACAAGAACAAGAAAAAGAGCTGGAAGAATTCAAAGCACCCTCATAAGAGGAAAACGTCTACATCTTGAGAAAAACTGAGCTTTACCTGGAAAGGAGAGAAAGATGCATTCAAGAGCATAGCCCTTGCCTGACCCAAAACCTCTGCCATACAGAGCCTGATCTGAGCCATTTATTATTTTATGATGCAAAGATTCCCTCCATGTTGCTTCAGTTTGATGTTTACAACAAAGACGGTCACTAGAGAAGAAGCAGAAGAGGTTTCAAAGGCACAGATGGTGATAATTATAGAGAGAAGAACCATCTCCTCTGGGCACCCTGAACTTTCTCAGGGCTCTGTGTGCAGAGGGGTACTGGTGAAAAGTAAGTTAAAAGTCACAAATACACCCCTGGGGTCATTGGACTGTAGTGGTTGTGGTTCTTCTTGTCAGGACATGTGCAGAAAGTGACACTGGAGGAAGATCATTCAACACCCAGGGAATTGACTTCTGCTGTCCTTCAACTTGGTGTCTTTGCTCCCAGAGACTGCTGGGGAAGGTCACCCAAAGCTGTGGATTCACTTTGAGAACCCCTTGAACAACTGGATTAGGCACAAGTCTGGGGACCTGGGGTGTTTGCCACTTGACGTATTCTGTCACCACCAGCAACAGCAGTACCATCAACACAGGCTCCCCCAGTAGCCACGTATGAACAGCGACCACCTGGGCTGCGAGTAAAGTTCAATGGCGAAATGAAGCAGTTGGGATTCTTTCTCACTCAGGTCTGGGACTTCAGGGAGGAGTATGGGCCACGTCTCCCAGGTGATGAGGCCAGAGTGCCACTACGTCACCAAAGCTTTAGAGGGTGAGGGGGCTGACTGGGTTGTGATGCTGCGTGCTGATGACATCAAAGAATTAACACAATTTCGATGCTTTCATGATGGCCCTAAGGATCCACTCCAAATCGGACAGCCAAACCAGGATCAGAACCATCAAGCAAGCAAGGCACTCAGTCACCACTTTCATCCCAGGATTCCTGGAATTGGCTAGGAGACTCCTAGACTGGCCCCAAGAGAGGCTACTTGAATACTTCTGAGAAGGCTTGAATCGTGAAGTGCTTCACACTTGCTTGTCTCGAAGGTCGCTGAGAATCCTCCGAAGGTGGTACATCCTAGCTAATGATGAACAGTATTCTCTAGCTGCCAGTCTGCCATGAGCTATGGGCAGAGGGAGCCAGATAGGAGGGGAAAAGGCTAACTGTTCATCGTACCTTCCAATGGAAGGTCAAACCACTGAGAATGGAATGCAACAGCTCACCACCAACCACCCTGCCACTGAAGAGACAGTTCCTGAAACAATTTATTCAAATATAATGTCAACATCCAGCTCAAGAATCCAAATAAAACTCTAAATTAATTTCATTTCTGAAAATCTTACAGTTTATTGAATACACTGCATAGTTATGTCAAAGCAAAACTAACTCTGAGGTTCCCACACCAATTCATAGACGTAAACAATAGTTTTCTCAGCCAAACCCCCAACGTCTTATGTAATCCATATCAACAAATCCACTTTGTTATGGGAACTGTCTGCTTCAAATCAACACCTGGTGTCCTTGACAAGGCTTCAGGTTCCCACATCTAAGAAGTTTCATTTCTCCATCTAGCCACTTAAGAGTAACACCTCCCCCCTTTATCTAAAGGCAAGTTGAAACACAGAGGCACATAGCTGCCAAAATTTCATGCTTGACATATAATTGGACAATGAGGGACCCACAAGAGGGAGGAACTGAAGTTAACCGGGAACTTTGGCATGGCAACTTCAGTTCCATTTTGCTATACTTGGCTTTTAGTAAAATATACCTTTCAATACAAATGGAGTCTTTCTTGCCTAAAGGACCAAGTTGGGGCAGGCCTGAGATGAGTAGCAATAATCCCACCAAGAGGTGAGCAAGACAAGAGTGATAGAGGGACTTCCGGTGGATTAGCGCTGGCGATGGTGGCTACTTTGTAGCTGTCCTCCTGAGAAAGCGTTAGAACCGCAAAGAACAGCAGGCATCAGCTGTTCCGCAGCTCAAAACCTCCTTCCCAGGCAAAGGGAGGGAGGGGAGTATCACCTGAATAGAGGTAGAGCCTCTGAGACCCCCAAGGAATTTTTCTTTTGGGGGTGAAAAGAGTGCTCCCATGGAGTTCAGCTTGTCTCCGCTTCTCAGCTGTCTTTGTCCCTTGGGGACAAAGCAAGCCGCCGCTCCCAGCTCTGCGCTTAAAGAAATCGGGTGAGTTATTTTAAAAGCGGACAGAGCTGGATAAAGGATTTATTTTATTTTATTTTATTTGGACTTTAAGCTTAAAGATTGATTTTTACTTCCCTTTTTTTTCTTTTTTCTTTTATCGAGAGGGAAAGTGGCAATTGGAAAGGTTTTTTTTTTTTTTAAGGGAGTGGAACGGAACGGAACAGATTAGATCGTTTTTAAAGGTTTTTTCAAGGTGGATTTGTGTTTTAGGAAGATTATTTTCCCTCTCTGTCAAACTCTTTTTTGTTATTTCTTTAAGGGATTTTTTTTTGTATTTTTTCTATTTTTTTTAAGAAGGAGGAAAGAAGAAAGTACATGTTTGGCCAGCCAATAAATTAAATTGGGCTTCTCAGCTTAGCTTAGAGCGATGGGGAATGGATAGGCGGTGGTTAAAGTCTATCAGAAACACTCCTTGCATTTCCCCACTGCCTGGAGAACAAGCTACAAGTGCCCTAAAAGAGTAAAAGTGGAAATTTAAAGGGACATACACCTCCAAAGGTCTGGAAATTATGTTTAATGGTCTGTGTGTTTGGGGTTTGTGTTGATTCATTTCTAAAGACCTGGGGGAGGGGAGGGAGAGACCCTCTAACAGTAATATACAAAACAACAAGGTCTTATTCCAAAAGGAAAATTTGGGAGATGGAGCTCATTGGCTTTGAAAAAGTTCCTTGAAAATAAGAATGATTGTTTTGCCTGGGGTGAAGCATTTGGAATTTTTTGTTTCTGGTGTAAAAGCAAGAAAAGGTGAAGAAGGGTAGTTTCTTAGTAATTAGAAGGACAATGGAAGGTGTTAAAAGAATGGAAATAATCAGATGGAAGAGAGGGAAAGAGAGAGAGAGAGAGAGAAAGAAAGGAGCTGTGTGAAGTTTTATGCCTGGCCAGGATGAAAGGCGAGAACTCTGATCTGCTATTTTGTGTGAAAGAGTTCAGTAGAAAGCTATGTATTTCTTGAGGTTCCTATAGTTTGGAAGATAACAAGAGAGGAGAAAACCTCTATCCAAGGCGGGGGGAATTGTCCCCCCTAACAGCTTTTGAAATCAGGTAATCTAGGAAAGAATTGCCCAAACTAATAGAAGATCCTATTGAAGTAGGAAAACGGGTTAGAAATGTTTTTAGGACCAATGGAAAGCATGGGAAGGTATTAGGGTACAAATGCAGAAATTAGACAGATGGAAAACTAAAACAATAGAAGATTTATTAGCGGTAAAAGAGGCTCAGAAAGTATATGCGAAGTGAGAAGAGGAGAGATAAACATAAGATAAGATAAAAATCATGGCTCAATTATTGCAAACAGGCCAGCAAAGAGGAAGAGTAATTAGGAAAGGCAGGCTGGGGGTGAGGACAGCCAGTTGGCACCAGGGGATATAAATCTCTAGGAGAAAAATTTTCCCCAGTCTTTAAATAAATAAATAAATGTGCCTTTTGTAAGGAGGAAGGACACTGGGAAAATGAGTACGGTACCTTAAGAGGAAGGAGGGGGAAGAACTAGCACATTTAGTGAATTTTGAGGATTAGGGGTGTCAGGGGACTAATCTGTTTTCTGGTTCAGCTTTTTAGGAACCCCTGATAAACCTTAAAGGTTGGATCCCTGAAGGAGGAAAGGGTGTACTCGGTGGATTCTGGACCACCAGATTTACCCTGAACTTTTACCTCCAGGAATGCAAATTGGGAAAGGGAAGATTAAGGATCAGGGAATTATGGACATGTAGTAGAAACAACAATATTTAAATCTGCTATGGTCCAGACAGTAGTAGTAAAAGGCCCTGAACTTTGTATTGGTTAAATGGAGCTGTAATTTGGCCAGGAGGTACTTAATTGGTAAATTGGGGGTTGTTATTATGGGGAATGAAAGAGAAATAATTGTAAATATTATGACCTGGAGTGAGGAAGCTCAAGAAAAGTGGACCCTCTTATATGGGCCCAAGAGGGCAATAGAAGAGGGGTACACATGGATCCTTTAAAGGTGACTTTAAAGAACCCTGGTGAAGTAATTCACCAGATACAGTATAACATTACATTGGAAGGAAGAATGGGTTTAAAACCCATGGTGGAAGGGCTATTGAAGAGGGGTGAAATTTTTGAGCAATCCTTTTAAACATGTTTAGTTTGTTACTTTTTTAACCCAAGAATTTCTGCCTTGGAGAAGTAAGAGATGCAAAGAAGAAGAAGAAGAAGAAGAAGAAGAAGAAGAAGAAGAAGAAGAAGAAGAAGAAGAAGAAGAAGAAGAAGAAGAAGAAGAAGAAGAAGAAGAAGAAGAAGAAGAAGAAGAAGAAGAAGAAGAAGAAGAAGAAGAAGAAGAAGAAGAAGAAGAAGAAGAAGAAGAAGAAGAAGAAGAAAGGGGGGGAGGCAGTTTCTGTCTGCATGTTTGTTTGTGTGTATGTGTGTTTTTAAAGAACAGAAATTGGGTAAAATTTCCTGACTGTAAGAATAATTAATCAGTGGGATAATTTTCTCCAGAAACTGTGGATGCTTCATTATTGGAGGTTTTTGGGAGGAGGTTAGAAATTGATAGGGTCTGAAATGGATAGAGTTTCCTGTTTCAGTAAGGGGTTGGACTAGAGGACCTCTAATGTCCCATCCAACTCTGATATTCTGTTTTTGTATGTGTGGCATGCTTCAGTGATTTTCCTTTGCATTTTAGTTTGGATTTATCCTTAATAATGCATTTGAGGGTATTCTTGTCAAAGGAACAATCTTATGACGTTTTATTTAACATCTGATAAATATGTGTCTTTGGGACTCCTTGCTACTGCAGAAAAGATGATTAATTGCTGCATACTGTGTGTGTCCAATTTGTTTTCCTTTTCCTTGGAGCCAAGGAGGGGGAGGGAAATCTTTATAGAAATCCAATTTGGTTTCAGGGTTATAGCCACAGGCTGCAAGGCTGGATTTGAGTTCAAATCCTGCTTTAGCCATGAGGGTTGGCTGAGTGTTTTGGGGCTGGTTTATTTTTAGCCCTAGGAAGGAGGTATTGGCAAGCCACTTTTGTAAATGTTAAGGCAATTTTCCTCCTGACTGAGGGCTGTTTCAAGCAAAAGTAGGGGGGGCAGGACTTACCCTTGGGCTTGGTCTGTATGGAAAGCAAGTCCGGTCAGGAAGGGAGAAGGCTGGTGAGGGTGGGGGTACTCCGGGGAGGGGAGAAGGTCGGAGCATCCCGGTTATGACTGGGATGGGCAGATATGGCGGGAGCCGAGGGGCAGGCCATCTTTGGGGAATGAGGACTCGCTATGTTAGAGCGATTCCTTGTTCCGGCCCCTCAAAAGGCTCATCCTGTAGTACTGGTGACAGGGGAGTACAGGGCCCTAATTGTAGGCTGCTGTTGCTTAATGCCAGGTCCGTTGTCAGCAAAGCCCCCCTTGTCCGTGATTTAATATTGGACAGCGGGGCGGACCTGGCATGTATAACCGAAACCTGGCTGGGCCCTGAGGGGGGTGTCTCCCTCTCAGAGATGTGCCCGGACGGGTTTGTGGTGCTTCATCAGCCTCGACATCAGGGCAGGGGTGGGGGAGTGGCAGTCATCGCTCAGAAGTCCTTGAGTCCTCGTGGGATTCCTGCCCCAGAGGTTGTTGGGTGTGAGTCCCTCCTATTGAAGTTGGGTTCATGGGTTCAGTTGGGCTTGCTGCTGACTACCTACCTCCCAGCTGCGTTGCAACAGCCCTGCCTGCGTTGCTGGAGTCAGTAGCCGGGTTGGCGGTGGAGTTCCCCAGACTTATAGTACTGTGGGACTTTAACCTACCATCACTCGGCAATCGCTCAGAGGTGGCGCAGGAGTTCATGGCTTCCATGGCAACCATGGACCTGACCCAGGTAATTCAGGATCCGACCCATAGGGGTGGTCACACACTCGACCTTGTGTTTCTCTCAGGGCAATGGAGACATGATCTGGAATTAAGGGGAATAGAGATCTCGCCCTAGTCATGGACAGATCATTTCCTATTGAGGCTGGACTTCAGAGCATCATTCCCCCATCGCAGGGAGAGGGAACCAACTAGGTGGTTCCGCCCCAGGCGCCTAATGGACCCAGATCGGTTCCAGGAGGAGCTTGGGGAAATACCTGACTCCCTTGTCCACAACTCGTCCGGGTCCCTGGTTGCGAGCTGGAATGAGGCGGCGTCCGGGGCCCTGGATCGAATTGCGCCTTTGCGACCTCTCTGTGGTGGTGGTCCCCGGAGGGCGCCTTGGTTTACTGAGGAGCTCCGGGAGATGAAGCGCCACAAGAGACGTCTAGAGCGACGTTGGAGGGCCAGTAACTCTGAATCTGACCGATCACTATTAAGAGCCTATCTTAGGACTTATTTAGTGGCGATAAGAGCAGCAAAGCGTGTTCACTTTTCCGCACTTATTGCGTCCGCAGAATCTCGCCCGGCCGCCTTGTTTAGGGTGACCCGCTCCCTTCTTAAAGTGGAGGAGGCGGAGGAACCCTTGCAAGGGAGAGCTGAGGAGTTTGTTCAGTTTCTTTCGGACAAAATCGCTCAGATTCAGAGGGACCTGGACTCTGACTGGGCAGTGCCAGCCGAGTTGCCAGGGGCTGGTCTTAGTCATATTATCTGGAGCGAGTTTGAGCCTGTGACCCCTGATGAAGTGGACAAGGCCGTGAGGGCAATGAATGCCGCCACCTGTTTATTGGACCCGTGCCCCTCCTGGCTGGTTTCTGCCAGTAGGGAGGTGACACGAGGCTGGCTCCAGGCGATAATCAATACTTCCTTGATGGAGGGGTCTTTCCAGCAACCTTTAAAGGAAGCAGTGGTGAGGCCCCTCCTCAAGAAGCCTTCCCTGGACCCAGCTGTTTTGAAGAACTTTCGTCCCGTCTCCAACCTCCCCTTTGTGGGGAAGGTTGTAGAGAAGGTGGTGGCATCTCAACTCTTGCGATCCTTGGATGAAACCAATTATCTGGACCCTTTTCAATCTGGTTTCAGGCCCGGCTACAGCACTGAGACTGCTTTGGTCGCACTGACCGATGACCTCTGGCGAGCCCGGGATAGGGGTCATTCCTCTATCCTGGTGCTTCTTGACCTCTCAGCGGCTTTCGATACCATCGACCATGGTATCCTTCTGCGTCGTCTCGGAGAGGTGGGGGTGGGCGGCACCGTATTGCGGTGGTTCTCCTCCTACCTCTCTGACAGGTCACAGTCGGTGTTGGCGGGTGGACAGAGATTGACCCCTAGGCACCTCGATCATGGGGTGCCTCAGGGCTCGGTCCTGTCCCCCCTCCTTTATAACATCTACATGAAACCGCTGGGTGAGATCATTCGGCAACACGGGGTGAGGTATCATCAGTACGCGGATGATACCCAATTGTATATCTCCACCCCATGTCCTTTCAGTGAAGCAGTCGACGTGATGTGCCGGTGCCTGGAAGATGTGAGGGTCTGGATGGGGGTGAACAGGCTTAGACTCAACCCTGACAAGACCGAGTGGCTCTGGGTCTTGCCTCCCAAAGGCCAACTGGATGGTCCATCTTTAGTCCTGGGGGGGGGCAAATTTACCTCCCTCAGTGCAGGCACGCAACTTGGGTGTCCTCCTGGACTCACAGCTAAATCTGGAACAACATCTATCGGCTGTGGCCAGGGGGACCTTTGCACAGGTTCGCCTAGTGCACCAGTTGCGGCCTTATTTGGACCGGGAGTCTTTACTCACAGTCACTCATGCCCTTGTCACCTCAAGACTGGATTACTGTAACGTGCTCTACATGGGGCTACCCTTGAAGAGCGTTCGGAGGCTGCAGTTGGTTCAGAACGCAGCTGCGAGAGCGATTGTGGGCGCGCCAAGGTACACCCACGTGTCACCTATCCTCCGCGAGCTGCACTGGCTTCCTGTGGGTCTCCGGACGCAATTCAAGGTGTTGGTTATCACCTTTAAAGCCCTTCATGGCATAGGGCCAGGTTACTTACAGGACCGCATTCTGCCGCACAGCTCCCAGAGACCGGTGAGGTCCCATAGATTGGGCCTCCTTCAGGTCCCGTCGGCAAGACAATGTCGGCTGGCGGGCCCTTGGGGAAGGGCCTTTTCTGTGGTGGCTCCGACCTGGTGGAATCAACTTCCCCCCGAGGTTTGAACTACTCCCACCCTGCCGGCCTTTAAGAAAGCCGTTAAAACTCTCCTGTTCCGGCAGGCCTGGGGCTGATGTCCCCGGGGGGGCGGGGTATGATCGGACTCGCGGTATGACTGCTTTATTTTATTGTTTTATCATTGTTTTAACTTTGTACGCCGCCCTGAGTCCTTTGGGATTGGACGGCATATAAACACTGAAAATAAATAAATAAATAAATAAATAAATAAATAAATAAATAAATAAATATGATTAATTGCTGCATACTGTGTGTGTCCAATTTGTTTTCCTTTTCCTTGGAGCCAAGGAGGGGGAGGGAAATCTTTATAGAAATCCAATTTGGTTTCAGGGTTATAGCCACAGGCTACAAGGCTGGATTTGAGTTCAAATCCTGCTTTAGCCATGAGGGTTGGCTGAGTGTTTTGGGGCTGGTTTATTTTTAGCCCTAGGAAGGAGGTATTGGCAAGCCACTTTTGTAAATGTTAAGGCAATTTTCCTCCTGACTGAGGGCTGTTTCAAGCAAAAGTTTTGTATAAATTTTTACTCTGTCTGGTTTAGTGAGTGGGGGAAGGTGGAGACAATCTTTTGTCGTCTTAGCTATCCTGGTGTTCTTTGATGTGCTGCCACAAGAGTGATTTGAATGTTATTTGCCTGAGACAAAAGGCATTCCAGAAATGTTGGCCCAATGCTAATTGGTGAGCCTATGTGCTTTACCTTTTAAAATCCTGAATGTGTTATTTACAATAAGTTTATTGAGTTATATTTTTGTAACATGATATCTAATCAGGGTGAAAGGGGGAGGAGAAAGAAAAATGTGACAATTTTTGATAGAGCTTCCATGGACAAGTGTAGTCTATCTGATACAGGACAAATGGTTTTTTTTCTTTCTTTCTTTCTTTTCTTTCCTCCCCTTTTAAGATGTGGAAGCAAATACATTTTTATGTAGCTTCCCAATTTTGTAAGATCTTATTCTAGGAATTATAAAGAAATGGGAAAGCAACTTTTTGGCAGAAGAAAGGATTGAGGGTGTTTAGCAAATAAAGCCCAATTGGTATGAAAGGAGGTAAAATATCTAGAATATATTATAGTTGAAGGGGAAAGGAAAATAGATAGGAAAAGGATTAAGGATATAGTAGATTTATAATTACCAAACAACAAAAATGGTCTTAAGGGGATTCTGTGGTTATCACAAGGTACTATATGAGGGGAAACACTGGGGAATTAAAGCATAGGTAGAAATGTATTTGAAATTCTATGCTACCCTTGGAATTTATGGGATAGCCCAAAGGGCTACAGAGGGATGTTTGATATGTAAAAGGGTTAATAAAGGGTTAAGGCTCCCAAAGGAGGGAGACAAATAGCTAAATGTAGAACAAGTACTGGGGTCTCTGTCTTCTCTTTGACAGGAAGGCTTGGTGGCGCAAACAACTCCTTTGGAATTTCCAGTCCATAAGATCCAGCCGGGACAGTGGGTGCTGAATCGTAAATGGAAGGAGGAACTTCTACAACCAAAGAAAGGAAGTTCCTTATGTTACATCTGCTGTCCGGAGGGCTGAGAAGGGTTGGACTCACTACACATGAGCAAAGGTGGTGACTGGACCTGAAAGAGGGTGGACGGTTATTCCAGGACAAGGAGTGAAAGCCACGTTTAAAAGGACTTGAATGGGTAGTGGACCAGAACCCCTACCTATTTTGAATACCTCTATTAGAATTTCAGGTGACCCCAGATGAAGAACAAAGATGTTGGTGGTGACTCATCAGAGAAGTAAAAGTTGTTTGTTACAAATAAAATGAATAATTAAGTCAGAAGTCATACCATTAGAAACTGAAAATGTAGAATTGTACATTGTAAGAATTAGGTGGTAGATGTGTTACCTCTGTAATAGCTAGTGATTATTGTTATTGTTATTGTTTTAATTGTGGATCAATTTGTGGGTGTGAAATACTGTGTAATAATCATGAAGGGTGGATTCTAATATTACTGAAGACAACACACCAGAACAGCCTGGGAAATAAAGGTAAAAATTTGTTTGTGGGATTTAAAGGTAGCTGACAATCATGAAGGAGTGATGGACATTGCAAAAGGAATCAGGAATGTGGCCAAAGCTCCTGAACAAAAGTATGAAAATATGTGGGGTGATTGGAGTTGGTTAACAAATTGGCTTCCCAATTTTGAATGGTTAAAACAAATATTTATAGGACTAGTGTTTATAGTTGTGATAGGTATTATGTGTTGTGTCTGTCTCCAATGTTTACCCTGCGGTATTTCATTTTGCACCAAAACATTGGGATCAGTAGCGAAAAACATCTCTGGAGAAGATGTACAGATTCAATTTATGTTATCTAATATAGCCAAAAATGAAGATTCATCAGAGTATACAGAAATACAGGGGGGATTGATAAATATACATCAATATGATAAATCTTCAGAGACAGTTAAACCTACAATACAATGGAAACTAATTGAATAAGAAAAATACAGATGGTGAGAGTCAGGAAGAGATTAAGGAAGTAAGATAAACCATATAGGCAAAAATAGTTGAGTCTGAGAAAGGAAGAGGGAAGTCATAAAATAGATAAATAGTTTTTTTAAAGGAAATGGCTAGCCAGGAAGGTTGAATGGAAAATAGGAAAATAAGCTGTATAAGATAAGAAGAGAGGCACATTGAATTGAAAAGCAGGAAAAGAACTTATTGTTTAAAATGGAGATATAAATATATACTAAGTTTAAAATAACCATTTACATGTCTATGTGAATATGATTTAGTATGTTATCAGGAAATGTGTATAGGCGGACGGAAAGAGTGCAACCTCATATTACTTCAGCCAATGGGGAAGGAGGAGGGCTGTAGCGGCCGGTGATAGGGATGAATAAAAGAAGGAGATATTTGGGGTTAAAACTTTGGAGAGAACCAAGCTTTGATAGCTTCTCTCCCCGCTTATTGCAATAAACGAAACAAAAGGCTTTCATTGTGTCTTGGCTGGTTATTGGTCAGGCGAGCTTGCCTCTGGTCACGAAGGAAAGTAGCCAGAAGCACATAACACTGATAAAATACATGGGTAAATCCCATAAGAGGAAAATTCCACGTAGGGTTAGGGTTAGGTCACAATGAATTGATAAAGCAAAATGGACACCACCAACAAACTCGGAGTTCTTCGGTATGCTTAGGAGGGCACCTACTTTTCTAGGCTGCCCTTTCTATGTTTCCTGGTAAAATACATGCGGAAATCCCATAGGAGGAAAATTCCACTTAGGGTTAGGTCACAAAGAACTCACAGAGCAAAATGGACTCTGCCAAAAATCTTGGAGTGCTTGGGTATGCTTAGGAGGGCACTTACTTTTCTAGGCTGCCCTATCTATGTTTCCTGGTAAAATACATGGAATATCTCATAGGAGGAAAATTCCACTTAGGGTTAGGGTTAGGTCAAAATGAATTGATAGAGCAAAATGGACACCGCCAACAAACTCGGAGTGCTTGGATATGCTTAGGAGGGCACTTACTTTTCTAGGCTGCCCTTTCTATGTTTCCTGGTAAAATACATGCGGAAATCCCATAGGAGGAAAATTCCACTTAGGGTTAGGTCACAAAGAACTCACAGAGCAAAATGGACTCTGCTAAAAATCTTGGAGTGCTTGGGTATGCTTAGGAGGGCACTTACTTTTCTAAGCGGCACTATGTTTCTTCATAAAATACATAGGAAAATCACATAGGAGGAAAACTGCACATAGAGTTAGGGTTAGGTCACCATGAACTCATAGAGCAAAATGGACACCTCCAACAAACTCAGAGTTCTTGGGTTTGGTTAGGAGAGCACTTATTTTCTAGGCTGCCCTATGTTTCCTGGTAAAATACATGGGAAAATCCCATAGGAGGAAAATTCCACTTAGGGTTAGGGTTAGGTTACCATGAACTCATACGGCAAAATGGAAGCTGCCAAAAAACCCAGAGTGCTTCGGTATACTTAGGAGGGCAATTACTTTTCTAGGCTGACCTATCCATGTTTCCTGGTAAAATACATGGGAAAATCGCATAGGAGGAAATTTCCTCTTAGGGTTAGGGTTAGGTCACAAAGAACTCATAGAGCAAAATGGACTCTGCCAACAAACTCGGAGTGCTTGGGTATTCTTAGGAGGGCACTCACTTTTCTAGGCTGCCTTATCTATGTTTCCTGGTAAAATACATGGGAAAATCCCATAGGAGGAAAATTCCACTTAGGGTTAGGGTTAGGTCACAATGAATTGATAGAGCAAAATGGAAGCCGCCAACAAATTCAGAGTGCTTGGGTATAGTTAGGAGGGCACTTACTTTTCTAGGCTGACCTATCTATGTTTCCTGATAAAATACATGGGAAAATCCCATAGGAGGAAAATTCCACTGAGGGTTAGGTCAGAATGTATTGATAGAGCAAAATGGACACCATCAACAAACTCGGAGTGCTTGGGTACATTTAGGAGGGCACTGACTTTTCTAGGCTGACCTATCCATGTTTCCTGGTAAAATCCATGGGAAAATCCCAGAGGAGGAAAATTCCACTTAGGGTTAGTGTTAGGTCACATAGAACTCATAGAGCAAAATGGACTCTGCAAACAAACTCGGAGTGCTTGGGTATGCTTAGGAGGGCACTCACTTTTCTAGGCTGCCTTATCTATGTTTCCTGGTAAAACACAAAGGAAAATCCCATAAAAGGAAAATACCACTTAGGGTTAGGGTTAGGTCACCATGAATTCAAAGAGCAAAATGGACACCACCAACAAACTCGGAGTGCTTGGTTATAGTTAGGAGGGCACTTACTTTTCCAGGCTTCCCTTCCTATGTTTCCTGATAAAATACATGGGAAAATCCCATAGGAGGAAAATTCCACTTAGGGTTAGGTCACAAAGAACTCATAGAGCAAAATGGACTCTGCCAACAAACTGGGAGTGCTTGGTTGTGCTTAGAAGGGCGCTTACTTTTCTAGGCTGCACTATGTTTCTTCGTAAAATAAATAACAAAATCACACAGGAGGAAAATTCCACTTAGAGTTAGGGTTAGGTCACCATGAACTCATAGAGCAAAATGGACACCTCCAACAAACTCAGAGTTTTTCGGTTTGGTTAGGAGAGCACTTATTTTCTAGGCTGCCCTATGTTTCCTGGTAAAATACATGGGAAAATCCCATAGGAGGAAAATTCCACTTAGGGTTAGGGTTAGGTCACAAAGAACTCATAGAGCAAAATGGATGCCGCCAACAAACTCGGAGTGCTTGGGTATGCTTGGGAGGGCACTTACGTTTCTAGGCTGAACTATGTTTCTTCGTAAAATAAATAAGAAAATCACATAGGAGGAAAATTCCACTTAGGGTTAGGTCACAAAGAACTCACAGAGCAAAATGGACTCTGCCAAAAATCTTGGAGTGCTTGGGTATGATTAGGAGGGCCCTTACTTTTCTGGGCTTCCCTATCTATATTTCCTGGTAAAATACATGCGGAAATCCCATAGGCGGAAAATTCCACTTAGGGTTAGGTTTAGGTCACTATGAACTCATAGAACGAAATGGAAGCCGCCAAAATACTCAGAGTGCTTGGGTACAGTTAGGAGGGCACTTATTTTCTAGCCTGACCTATCCATGTTTCCTGGGAAAATACATGGGAAAATCCCATAGGACGAAATTTCCTCTTAGGGTTAGGGTTAGGTCACAAAGAACTCATAGAGCAAAATGGACTCTGCCAACAAACTCGGAGTGCTTGGGTATGCTTAGGAGGGCACTCACTTTTCTAGACTGCCTTATCCATGTTTCATGGTAAAATACATTGGTAAATCCCATAAGAGGAAAATTCCACTTAGGGTTAGGATTAGGTCACATAGAACTCAAAGAGCAAAATGGACACCGCCAACAAACTCGGAGTGCTTGGGTATAGTTAGGAGGGCACTTACTTTTCTAGGCTGTCCTATCTATGTTTCCTGGTTAAATACATGGGAAAATCCCATAGGAGGAAAATTCCACTTAGGGTTAGGGTTAGGTCACAAAGAACTCATAAAGCAAAATGGACTCTACCAACAAACTCGGAGTGCTTGGGTATACTTAGGAGGGCACTTACTTTTCTAGGCTGCCCTATGTATGTTTCCTGATAAAATACATTGGTAAATCCCATAAGAGGAAAATTCCACTTAGGGTTAGGGTTAGGTCATCATGAACTCATAGAGCAAAATGGACACCGCAACAAACTCAGAGTGCTTATGTATGGTTAGGAGGGTACTTACTTTTCTAGGCTGAACTATCTATGTTTCCTGGTAAAATACATGGGAAAATCCCATAGGAGGAAAATTCCACTTAGGGTAAGGGTTAGGTCACCATAAACTCATAGAGCAAAATGGAAACCACCAACAAACTCAGAGTGCTTAGGTATACTTAGGAGGACACGTACTTTTCTAGGCTGCCCTATGTATGTTTCCTGATAAAATACATGGGAAAATCTCAGAAAAGGAAAATTCCACTTAGGATTAGGGTTAGGTCACAATGAACTGATAGAGCAAAATGGACACCACCAACAGAAACGGAGTGCTTGGGTATAGTTAGGAGGGCACTTACTTTTCTAGGCTGTCCTATCTATGTTTCCTGGTAAAATACATGGGAAAATCCCATAGGAGGAAAATTCCACTTAGGGTTAGGCTTAGGTCACAAAGAACTCATAGAGCAAAATGGACTCTACCAACAAACTCGGAGTGCTTGGGTATGCTTGGGAGGGCACTTACGTTTCTAGGCTGAACTATGTTTCTTCGTAAAATAAATAAGAAAATCACATAGGAGGAAAATTCCACTAAGTTAGGTGACCATGAACTCATAGAGCAAAATGGAAACCTCCAACAAACTCAGAGTTCTTGGGTTTGGTTAGGAGAGCACTTATTTTCTAGACTTCCCTTTCTATGTTTCCTGATAAAATACATGGGAAAATCCCATAGGAGGAAAATTCCACTTAGGGTTAGGGTTAGGTTACCAAGAACTCATATGGCAAAATGGAAGCTGCCAAAAAACCTGGAGTATTTGTATATACTTAGGAGGGCACTTACTTTTCTAGGCTGCCCTATGTATGTTTCCTGATAAATTACATGGGTAAATCCCATAAGAGGAAAATTCCACTTAGGGTTAGGGTTAGGTCACAATGAATTGATAGAGCAAAATGGACACCGACAACAAACTTGGAGTGCTTGTGTATGGTTAGGAGGGCACTTATTTTCTAGGCTGCCTTATCTATGTTTCCTGGTAAAATACATGGGAAAATCCCATAGGACGAAAATTCCACTTCGGGTTAAGGTGAGGTCACCACGAACTCATACGGCAAAACGGAAGCTGCCAAAAAACTCGGAGTGCTTGAGTATGGTTAGGAGGGCACTTATTTTCTAGGCTTCCCTTTCTATGTTTCCTGATAAAATACATGGGAAAATGCCATAGGAGGAAAATTCCACTTAGGGTAAGGGTTAGGTCACCATGAACTCAACGAGCAAAATGGACACCACCAACACACTCGGAGTGCTTGGGTATAGTTAGGAGGGCACTTACTTTTCTAGGCTGCTGTATGTATGTTTCCTGGTAAAATACAAAGGAAAATCCCATAAAAGGAAAATTCCACTTAGGGTTAGGGTTGGGTCACCATGAACTCATAGAACAAAATGGACTCAGCCAACAAACTCAGAGTGCTTGGGTATGCTTAGGAGGGCACTCACTTTTCTAGGCTGCCTTATCTATGTTTCCTGGTAAAATACATGGGTAAATCCCATGGGAGGAAAATTCCACTTAGGGTTAGGGTTAGGTCCTGATGAACTCATAGAGCAAAATGGAAGCTGCCAACATACTCAGAGTGCTTGGGTATGATTAGGAGGGCCCTTACTTTTCTGGGCTTCCCTATCTATATTTCCTGGTAAAATACATGCGGAAATCCCATAGGAGGAAAATTCCACTTAGGGTTAGGGTTAGGTCACAAAGAACTCATAGAGCAAAATGGACTCTGCCAACAAACTCGGAGTGCTTGGGTATGCTTAGGAGGGCACTCACTTTTCTAGACTGCCTTATCCATGTTTCATGGTAAAATACATTGGTAAATCCCATAAGAGGAAAATTCCACTTAGGGTTAGGATTAGGTCACATAGAACTCAAAGAGCAAAATGGACACCGCCAACAAACTCGGAGTGCTTGGGTATAGTTAGGAGGGCACTTACTTTTCTAGGCTGTCCTATCTATGTTTCCTGGTAAAATACATGGGAAAATCCCATAGGAGGAAAATTCCACTTAGGGTTAGGGTTAGGTCACAAAGAACTCATAAAGCAAAATGGACTCTACCAACAAACTCGGAGTGCTTGGGTATACTTAGGAGGGCACTTACTTTTCTAGGCTGCCCTATGTATGTTTCCTGATAAAATACATTGGTAAATCCCATAAGAGGAAAATTCCACTTAGGGTTAGGGTTAGGTCACCATGAACTCATAGAGCAAAATGGACACCGCAACAAACTCAGAGTGCTTAGGTATGGTTAGGAGGGTACTTACTTTTCTAGGCTGAACTATCTATGTTTCCTGGTAAAATACATGGGAAAATCCCATAGGAGGAAAATTCCACTTAGAGTAAGGGTTAGGTCACCATAAACTCATAGAGCAAAATGGAAACCACCAACAAACTCAGAGTGCTTAGGTATACTTAGGAGGACACGTACTTTTCTAGGCTGCCCTATGTATGTTTCCTGATAAAATACATGGGAAAATCTCAGAAAAGGAAAATTCCACTTAGGATTAGGGTTAGGTCACAATGAACTGATAGAGCAAAATGGACACCACCAACAGAAACGGAGTGCTTGGGTATAGTTAGGAGGGCACTTACTTTTCTAGGCTGTCCTATCTATGTTTCCTGGTAAAATACATGGGAAAATCCCATAGGAGGAAAATTCCACTTAGGGTTAGGGTTAGGTCACAAAGAACTCATAGAGCAAAATGGATGCCGCCAACATACTCAGAGTGCTTGGGTATGGTTAGGAGGCCCATTACTTTTCCAGGCTTCCCTATCTATGTTTCCTGGTAAAATACATTGGTAAATACCACAAGAGGAAAATTCCACTTAGGGTTAGGGTTAGGTCACCATGAACTCATAGAGCAAAATGGACACTGCCAACAATCTCGGTGTCCTTGGGTATGCTTGGGAGGGCACTTACTTTTCTAGGCTTCCCTATCTATATTTCCTGGTAAAATACATGCGGAAATCCAATAGGAGGAAAATTCCACTTAGGGTTAGGGTTAGGTCAGAAAGAACTCATAGAGCAAAATGGACTCTGCCAACAAACTGGGAGTGCTTGGTTGTGCTTAGAAGGGCGCTTACTTTTCTAGGCTGCACTATGTTTCTTCGTAAAATAAATAACAAAATCACACAGGAGGAAAATTCCACTTAGAGTTAGGGTTAGGTCACCATGAACTCATAGAGCAAAATGGACACCTCCAACAAACTCAGAGTTTTTCGGTTTGGTTAGGAGAGCACTTATTTTCTAGGCTGCCCTATGTTTCCTGGTAAAATACATGGGAAAATCCCATAGGAGGAAAATTCCACTTAGGGTTAGGGTTAGGTCACAAAGAACTCATAGAGCAAAATGGATGCCGCCAACATACTCAGAGCGCTTGGGTATGGTTAGGAGGCCCATTACTTTTCCAGGCTTCCCTATCTATGTTTCCTGGTAAAATACATTGGTAAATACCACAAGAGGAAAATTCCACTTAGGGTTAGGGTTAGGTCACCATGAACTCATAGAGCAAAATGGACACTGCCAACAATCTCGGTGTGCTTGGGTATGCTTGGGAGGGCACTTACTTTTCTAGGCTTCCCTATCTATATTTCCTGGTAAAATACATGCGGAAATCCAATAGGAGGAAAATTCCACTTAGGGTTAGGGTTAGGTCAGAAAGAACTCATAGAGCAAAATGGACACTGCCAACAATCTCGGTGTGCTTGGGTATGCTTGGGAGGGCACTTACTTTTCTAGGCTTCCCTATCTATATTTCCTGGTAAAATACATGCGGAAATCCAATAGGAGGAAAATTCCACTTAGGGTTAGGGTTAGGTTACCAAGAACTCATATGGCAAAATGGAAGCTGCCAAAAAACCTGGAGTATTTGTATATACTTAGGAGGGCACTTACTTTTCTAGGCTGCCCTATGTATGTTTCCTGATAAATTACATGGGTAAATCCCATAAGAGGAAAATTCCACTTAGGGTTAGGGTTAGGTTACCAAGAACTCATATGGCAAAATGGAAGCTGCCAAAAAACCTGGAGTATTTGTATATACTTAGGAGGGCACTTACTTTTCTAGGCTGCCCTATGTATGTTTCCTGATAAATTACATGGGTAAATCCCATAAGAGGAAAATTCCACTTAGGGTTAGGGTTAGGTCACAATGAATTGATAGAGCAAAATGGACACCGACAACAAACTTGGAGTGCTTGTGTATGGTTAGGAGGGCACTTATTTTCTAGGCTGCCTTATCTATGTTTCCTGGTAAAATACATGGGAAAATCCCATAGGACGAAAATTCCACTTCGGGTTAAGGTGAGGTCACCACGAACTCATACGGCAAAACGGAAGCTGCCAAAAAACTCGGAGTGCTTGAGTATGGTTAGGAGGGCACTTATTTTCTAGGCTTCCCTTTCTATGTTTCCTGATAAAATACATGGGAAAATGCCATAGGAGGAAAATTCCACTTAGGGTAAGGGTTAGGTCACCATGAACTCAACGAGCAAAATGGACACCACCAACACACTCGGAGTGCTTGGGTATAGTTAGGAGGGCACTTACATTTCTAGGCTGCTGTATGTATGTTTCCTGGTAAAATACAAAGGAAAATCCCATAAAAGGAAAATTCCACTTAGGGTTAGGGTTGGGTCACCATGAACTCATAGAGCAAAATGGACACCGCAACAAACTCAGAGTGCTTAGGTATGGTTAGGAGGGTACTTACTTTTCTAGGCTGAACTATCTATGTTTCCTGGTAAAATACATGGGAAAATCCCATAGGAGGAAAATTCCACTTAGAGTAAGGGTTAGGTCACCATAAACTCATAGAGCAAAATGGAAACCACCAACAAACTCAGAGTGCTTAGGTATACTTAGGAGGACACGTACTTTTCTAGGCTGCCCTATGTATGTTTCCTGATAAAATACATGGGAAAATCTCAGAAAAGGAAAATTCCACTTAGGATTAGGGTTAGGTCACAATGAACTGATAGAGCAAAATGGACACCACCAACAGAAACGGAGTGCTTGGGTATAGTTAGGAGGGCACTTACTTTTCTAGGCTGTCCTATCTATGTTTCCTGGTAAAATACATGGGAAAATCCCATAGGAGGAAAATTCCACTTAGGGTTAGGGTTAGGTCACCATTAACTCATAGAGCAAAATGGACACCGCAACAAACTCAGAGTGCTTAGGTATGGTTAGGAGGGTACTTACTTTTCTAGGCTGAACTATCTATGTTTCTTGGTAAAATACATGGGAAAATCCCATAGGAGGAAAATTCCACTTAGAGTAAGGGTTAGGTCACCATAAACTCATAGAGCAAAATGGAAACCACCAACAAACTGAGAGTGCTTAGGTATACTTAGGAGGACACGTACTTTTCTAGGCTGCCCTATGTATGTTTCCTGATAAAATACATGGGAAAATCTCAGAAAAGGAAAATTCCACTTAGGATTAGGGTTAGGTCACAATGAACTGATAGAGCAAAATGGACACCACCAACAGAAACGGAGTGCTTGGGTATAGTTAGGAGGGCACTTACTTTTCTAGGCTGTCCTATCTATGTTTCCTGGTAAAATACATGGGAAAATCCCATAGGAGGAAAATTCCACTTAGGGTTAGGGTTAGGTCACAAAGAACTCATAGAGCAAAATGGATGCCGCCAACATACTCAGAGCGCTTGGGTATGGTTAGGAGGCCCATTACTTTTCCAGGCTTCCCTATCTATGTTTCCTGGTAAAATACATTGGTAAATACCACAAGAGGAAAATTCCACTTAGGGTTAGGGTTAGGTCACCATGAACTCATAGAGCAAAATGGACACTGCCAACAATCTCGGTGTGCTTGGGTATGCTTGGGAGGGCACTTACTTTTCTAGGCTTCCCTATCTATATTTCCTGGTAAAATACATGGGAAAATGCCATAGGAGGAAAATTCCACTTAGGGTAAGGGTTAGGTCACCATGAACTCAACGAGCAAAATGGACACCACCAACACACTCGGAGTGCTTGGGTATAGTTAGGAGGGCACTTACATTTCTAGGCTGCTGTATGTATGTTTCCTGGTAAAATACAAAGGAAAATCCCATAAAAGGAAAATTCCACTTAGGGTTAGGGTTGGGTCACCATGAACTCATAGAGCAAAATGGACACCGCAACAAACTCAGAGTGCTTAGGTATGGTTAGGAGGGTACTTACTTTTCTAGGCTGAACTATCTATGTTTCCTGGTAAAATACATGGGAAAATCCCATAGGAGGAAAATTCCACTTAGAGTAAGGGTTAGGTCACCATAAACTCATAGAGCAAAATGGAAACCACCAACAAACTCAGAGTGCTTAGGTATACTTAGGAGGACACGTACTTTTCTAGGCTGCCCTATGTATGTTTCCTGATAAAATACATGGGAAAATCTCAGAAAAGGAAAATTCCACTTAGGATTAGGGTTAGGTCACAATGAACTGATAGAGCAAAATGGACACCACCAACAGAAACGGAGTGCTTGGGTATAGTTAGGAGGGCACTTACTTTTCTAGGCTGTCCTATCTATGTTTCCTGGTAAAATACATGGGAAAATCCCATAGGAGGAAAATTCCACTTAGGGTTAGGGTTAGGTCACCATAACTCATAGAGCAAAATGGACACCGCAACAAACTCAGAGTGCTTAGGTATGGTTAGGAGGGTACTTACTTTTCTAGGCTGAACTATCTATGTTTCTTGGTAAAATACATGGGAAAATCCCATAGGAGGAAAATTCCACTTAGAGTAAGGGTTAGGTCACCATAAACTCATAGAGCAAAATGGAAACCACCAACAAACTGAGAGTGCTTAGGTATACTTAGGAGGACACGTACTTTTCTAGGCTGCCCTATGTATGTTTCCTGATAAAATACATGGGAAAATCTCAGAAAAGGAAAATTCCACTTAGGATTAGGGTTAGGTCACAATGAACTGATAGAGCAAAATGGACACCACCAACAGAAACGGAGTGCTTGGGTATAGTTAGGAGGGCACTTACTTTTCTAGGCTGTCCTATCTATGTTTCCTGGTAAAATACATGGGAAAATCCCATAGGAGGAAAAGTCCACTTAGGGTTAGGGTTAGGTCACAAAGAACTCATAGAGCAAAATGGATGCCGCCAACATACTCAGAGTGCTTGGGTATGGTTAGGAGGCCCATTACTTTTCCAGGCTTCCCTATCTATGTTTCCTGGTAAAATACATTGGTAAATACCACAAGAGGAAAATTCCACTTAGGGTTAGGGTTAGGTCACCATGAACTCATAGAGCAAAATGGACACTGCCAACAATCTCGGTGTGCTTGGGTATGCTTGGGAGGGCACTTACTTTTCTAGGCTTCCCTATCTATATTTCCTGGTAAAATACATGCGGAAATCCAATAGGAGGAAAATTCCACTTAGGGTTAGGGTTAGGTCAGAAAGAACTCATAGAGCAAAATGGACTCTGCCAACAAACTGGGAGTGCTTGGTTGTGCTTAGAAGGGCGCTTACTTTTCTAGGCTGCACTATGTTTCTTCGTAAAATAAATAACAAAATCACACAGGAGGAAAATTCCACTTAGAGTTAGGGTTAGGTCACCATGAACTCATAAAGCAAAATGGACACCTCCAACAAACTCAGAGTTTTTCGGTTTGGTTAGGAGAGCACTTATTTTCTAGGCTGCCCTATGTTTCCTGGTAAAATACATGGGAAAATCCCATAGGAGGAAAATTCCACTTAGGGTTAGGGTTGGGTCACCATGAACTCATAGAACAAAATGGACTCAGCCAACAAACTCAGAGTGCTTGGGTATGCTTAGGAGGGCACTCACTTTTCTAGGCTGCCTTATCTATGTTTCCTGGTAAAATACATGGGTAAATCCCATGGGAGGAAAATTCCACTTAGGGTTAGGGTTAGGTCCTGATGAACTCATAGAGCAAAATGGAAGCTGCCAACATACTCAGAGTGCTTGGGTATGATTAGGAGGGCCCTTACTTTTCTGGGCTTCCCTATCTATATTTCCTGGTAAAATACATGCGGAAATCCCATAGGAGGAAAATTCCACTTAGGGTTAGGGTTAGGTCACAAAGAACTCATAGAGCAAAATGGACTCTGCCAACAAACTCGGAGTGCTTGGGTATGCTTAGGAGGGCACTCACTTTTCTAGACTGCCTTATCCATGTTTCATGGTAAAATACATTGGTAAATCCCATAAGAGGAAAATTCCACTTAGGGTTAGGATTAGGTCACATAGAACTCAAAGAGCAAAATGGACACCGCCAACAAACTCGGAGTGCTTGGGTATAGTTAGGAGGGCACTTACTTTTCTAGGCTGTCCTATCTATGTTTCCTGGTTAAATACATGGGAAAATCCCATAGGAGGAAAATTCCACTTAGGGTTAGGGTTAGGTCACAAAGAACTCATAAAGCAAAATGGACTCTACCAACAAACTCGGAGTGCTTGGGTATACTTAGGAGGGCACTTACTTTTCTAGGCTGCCCTATGTATGTTTCCTGATAAAATACATTGGTAAATCCCATAAGAGGAAAATTCCACTTAGGGTTAGGGTTAGGTCACCATGAACTCATAGAGCAAAATGGACACCGCAACAAACTCAGAGTGCTTAGGTATGGTTAGGAGGGTACTTACTTTTCTAGGCTGAACTATCTATGTTTCCTGGTAAAATACATGGGAAAATCCCATAGGAGGAAAATTCCACTTAGAGTAAGGGCTAGGTCACCATAAACTCATAGAGCAAAATGGAAACCACCAACAAACTCAGAGTGCTTAGGTATACTTAGGAGGACACGTACTTTTCTAGGCTGCCCTATGTATGTTTCCTGATAAAATACATGGGAAAATCTCAGAAAAGGAAAATTCCACTTAGGATTAGGGTTAGGTCACAATGAACTGATAGAGCAAAATGGACACCACCAACAGAAACGGAGTGCTTGGGTATAGTTAGGAGGGCACTTACTTTTCTAGGCTGTCCTATCTATGTTTCCTGGTAAAATACATGGGAAAATCCCATAGGAGGAAAATTCCACTTAGGGTTAGGGTTAGGTCACAAAGAACTCATAGAGCAAAATGGATGCCGCCAACATACTCAGAGTGCTTGGGTATGGTTAGGAGGCCCATTACTTTTCCAGGCTTCCCTATCTATGTTTCCTGGTAAAATACATTGGTAAATACCACAAGAGGAAAATTCCACTTAGGGTTAGGGTTAGGTCACCATGAACTCATAGAGCAAAATGGACACTGCCAACAATCTCGGTGTCCTTGGGTATGCTTGGGAGGGCACTTACTTTTCTAGGCTTCCCTATCTATATTTCCTGGTAAAATACATGCGGAAATCCAATAGGAGGAAAATTCCACTTAGGGTTAGGGTTAGGTCAGAAAGAACTCATAGAGCAAAATGGACTCTGCCAACAAACTGGGAGTGCTTGGTTGTGCTTAGAAGGGCGCTTACTTTTCTAGGCTGCACTATGTTTCTTCGTAAAATAAATAACAAAATCACACAGGAGGAAAATTCCACTTAGAGTTAGGGTTAGGTCACCATGAACTCATAGAGCAAAATGGACACCTCCAACAAACTCAGAGTTTTTCGGTTTGGTTAGGAGAGCACTTATTTTCTAGGCTGCCCTATGTTTCCTGGTAAAATACATGGGAAAATCCCATAGGAGGAAAATTCCACTTAGGGTTAGGGTTAGGTCACAAAGAACTCATAGAGCAAAATGGATGCCGCCAACATACTCAGAGCGCTTGGGTATGGTTAGGAGGCCCATTACTTTTCCAGGCTTCCCTATCTATGTTTCCTGGTAAAATACATTGGTAAATACCACAAGAGGAAAATTCCACTTAGGGTTAGGGTTAGGTCACCATGAACTCATAGAGCAAATATGGACAAATGCACAACAAATCGGTGTGCTTGGGTATGCTTGGGAGGGCACTTACTTTTCTAGGCTTCCCTATCTATATTTCCTGGTAAAATACATGCGGAAATCCAATAGGAGGAAAATTCCACTTAGGGTTAGGGTTAGGTCAGAAAGAACTCATAGAGCAAAATGGACACTGCCAACAATCTCGGTGTGCTTGGGTATGCTTGGGAGGGCACTTACTTTTCTAGGCTTCCCTATCTATATTTCCTGGTAAAATACATGCGGAAATCCAATAGGAGGAAAATTCCACTTAGGGTTAGGGTTAGGTTACCAAGAACTCATATGGCAAAATGGAAGCTGCCAAAAAACCTGGAGTATTTGTATATACTTAGGAGGGCACTTACTTTTCTAGGCTGCCCTATGTATGTTTCCTGATAAATTACATGGGTAAATCCCATAAGAGGAAAATTCCACTTAGGGTTAGGGTTAGGTTACCAAGAACTCATATGGCAAAATGGAAGCTGCCAAAAAACCTGGAGTATTTGTATATACTTAGGAGGGCACTTACTTTTCTAGGCTGCCCTATGTATGTTTCCTGATAAATTACATGGGTAAATCCCATAAGAGGAAAATTCCACTTAGGGTTAGGGTTAGGTCACAATGAATTGATAGAGCAAAATGGACACCGACAACAAACTTGGAGTGCTTGTGTATGGTTAGGAGGGCACTTATTTTCTAGGCTGCCTTATCTATGTTTCCTGGTAAAATACATGGGAAAATCCCATAGGACGAAAATTCCACTTCGGGTTAAGGTGAGGTCACCACGAACTCATACGGCAAAACGGAAGCTGCCAAAAAACTCGGAGTGCTTGAGTATGGTTAGGAGGGCACTTATTTTCTAGGCTTCCCTTTCTATGTTTCCTGATAAAATACATGGGAAAATGCCATAGGAGGAAAATTCCACTTAGGGTAAGGGTTAGGTCACCATGAACTCAACGAGCAAAATGGACACCACCAACACACTCGGAGTGCTTGGGTATAGTTAGGAGGGCACTTACATTTCTAGGCTGCTGTATGTATGTTTCCTGGTAAAATACAAAGGAAAATCCCATAAAAGGAAAATTCCACTTAGGGTTAGGGTTGGGTCACCATGAACTCATAGAGCAAAATGGACACCGCAACAAACTCAGAGTGCTTAGGTATGGTTAGGAGGGTACTTACTTTTCTAGGCTGAACTATCTATGTTTCCTGGTAAAATACATGGGAAAATCCCATAGGAGGAAAATTCCACTTAGAGTAAGGGTTAGGTCACCATAAACTCATAGAGCAAAATGGAAACCACCAACAAACTCAGAGTGCTTAGGTATACTTAGGAGGACACGTACTTTTCTAGGCTGCCCTATGTATGTTTCCTGATAAAATACATGGGAAAATCTCAGAAAAGGAAAATTCCACTTAGGATTAGGGTTAGGTCACAATGAACTGATAGAGCAAAATGGACACCACCAACAGAAACGGAGTGCTTGGGTATAGTTAGGAGGGCACTTACTTTTCTAGGCTGTCCTATCTATGTTTCCTGGTAAAATACATGGGAAAATCCCATAGGAGGAAAATTCCACTTAGGGTTAGGGTTAGGTCACCATGAACTCATAGAGCAAAATGGACACCGCAACAAACTCAGAGTGCTTAGGTATGGTTAGGAGGGTACTTACTTTTCTAGGCTGAACTATCTATGTTTCTTGGTAAAATACATGGGAAAATCCCATAGGAGGAAAATTCCACTTAGAGTAAGGGTTAGGTCACCATAAACTCATAGAGCAAAATGGAAACCACCAACAAACTGAGAGTGCTTAGGTATACTTAGGAGGACACGTACTTTTCTAGGCTGCCCTATGTATGTTTCCTGATAAAATACATGGGAAAATCTCAGAAAAGGAAAATTCCACTTAGGATTAGGGTTAGGTCACAATGAACTGATAGAGCAAAATGGACACCACCAACAGAAACGGAGTGCTTGGGTATAGTTAGGAGGGCACTTACTTTTCTAGGCTGTCCTATCTATGTTTCCTGGTAAAATACATGGGAAAATCCCATAGGAGGAAAATTCCACTTAGGGTTAGGGTTAGGTCACAAAGAACTCATAGAGCAAAATGGATGCCACCAACATACTCAGAGCGCTTGGGTATGGTTAGGAGGCCCATTACTTTTCCAGGCTTCCCTATCTATGTTTCCTGGTAAAATACATTGGTAAATACCACAAGAGGAAAATTCCACTTAGGGTTAGGGTTAGGTCACCATGAACTCATAGAGCAAAATGGACACTGCCAACAATCTCGGTGTGCTTGGGTATGCTTGGGAGGGCACTTACTTTTCTAGGCTTCCCTATCTATATTTCCTGGTAAAATACATGGGAAAATGCCATAGGAGGAAAATTCCACTTAGGGTAAGGGTTAGGTCACCATGAACTCAACGAGCAAAATGGACACCACCAACACACTCGGAGTGCTTGGGTATAGTTAGGAGGGCACTTACATTTCTAGGCTGCTGTATGTATGTTTCCTGGTAAAATACAAAGGAAAATCCCATAAAAGGAAAATTCCACTTAGGGTTAGGGTTGGGTCACCATGAACTCATAGAGCAAAATGGACACCTCCAACAAACTCAGAGTGCTTAGGTATGGTTAGGAGGGTACTTACTTTTCTAGGCTGAACTATCTATGTTTCCTGGTAAAATACATGGGAAAATCCCATAGGAGGAAAATTCCACTTAGAGTAAGGGTTAGGTCACCATAAACTCATAGAGCAAAATGGAAACCACCAACAAACTCAGAGTGCTTAGGTATACTTAGGAGGACACGTACTTTTCTAGGCTGCCCTATGTATGTTTCCTGATAAAATACATGGGAAAATCTCAGAAAAGGAAAATTCCACTTAGGATTAGGGTTAGGTCACAATGAACTGATAGAGCAAAATGGACACCACCAACAGAAACGGAGTGCTTGGGTATAGTTAGGAGGGCACTTACTTTTCTAGGCTGTCCTATCTATGTTTCCTGGTAAAATACATGGGAAAATCCCATAGGAGGAAAATTCCACTTAGGGTTAGGGTTAGGTCACCATTGAACTCATAGAGCAAAATGGACACCGCAACAAACTCAGAGTGCTTAGGTATGGTTAGGAGGGTACTTACTTTTCTAGGCTGAACTATCTATGTTTCTTGGTAAAATACATGGGAAAATCCCATAGGAGGAAAATTCCACTTAGAGTAAGGGTTAGGTCACCATAAACTCATAGAGCAAAATGGAAACCACCAACAAACTGAGAGTGCTTAGGTATACTTAGGAGGACACGTACTTTTCTAGGCTGCCCTATGTATGTTTCCTGATAAAATACATGGGAAAATCTCAGAAAAGGAAAATTCCACTTAGGATTAGGGTTAGGTCACAATGAACTGATAGAGCAAAATGGACACCACCAACAGAAACGGAGTGCTTGGGTATAGTGAGGAGGGCACTTACTTTTCTAGGCTGTCCTATCTATGTTTCCTGGTAAAATACATGGGAAAATCCCATAGGAGGAAAAGTCCACTTAGGGTTAGGGTTAGGTCACAAAGAACTCATAGAGCAAAATGGATGCCGCCAACATACTCAGAGCGCTTGGGTATGGTTAGGAGGCCCATTACTTTTCCAGGCTTCCCTATCTATGTTTCCTGGTAAAATACATTGGTAAATACCACAAGAGGAAAATTCCACTTAGGGTTAGGGTTAGGTCACCATGAACTCATAGAGCAAAATGGACACTGCCAACAATCTCGGTGTGCTTGGGTATGCTTGGGAGGGCACTTACTTTTCTAGGCTTCCCTATCTATATTTCCTGGTAAAATACATGCGGAAATCCAATAGGAGGAAAATTCCACTTAGGGTTAGGGTTAGGTCAGAAAGAACTCATAGAGCAAAATGGACTCTGCCAACAAACTGGGAGTGCTTGGTTGTGCTTAGAAGGGCGCTTACTTTTCTAGGCTGCACTATGTTTCTTCGTAAAATAAATAACAAAATCACACAGGAGGAAAATTCCACTTAGAGTTAGGGTTAGGTCACCATGAACTCATAGAGCAAAATGGACACCTCCAACAAACTCAGAGTTTTTCGGTTTGGTTAGGAGAGCACTTATTTTCTAGGCTGCCCTATGTTTCCTGGTAAAATACATGGGAAAATCCCATAGGAGGAAAATTCCACTTAGGGTTAGGGTTAGGTTACCACGAACTCATACGGCAAAATGGAAGCTGCCAAAAAACCCGGAGTGCTTGGGTATACTTAGGAGAGCACTTACTTTTCTAGGCTGCCCTATGTATGTTTCCTGATAAAATACATGGGTAAATCCCATAAGAGGAAAATTACACTTAGGGTTAGGGTTAGGTCAGAATGAATTGATAGAGCAAAATGGACACCATCAACAAACTCGGAATGCTTGGGTACAGTTAGGAGGGCACTTACTTTTCTAAGCTTCCCTATCTATATTTCCTGGTAAAATACATGCGGAAATCCCATAGGAGGAAAATTCCACTTAGGGTTAGGGTTAGGTCACAAAGAACTCATAGAGCAAAGTGGACTCTGCCAACAAACTGGGAGTGCTTGGCTGTGCTTAGGAGGGCGCTTAGTTTTCTAGGCTGCACTATGTTTCTTTGTAAAATAAATAACAAAATCATATAGGAGGAGAATTCCACTTAGAGTTAGGGTTAGGTCACCATGAACTCATAGAGCAAAATGGACACCTCCAACTCAGAGTTCTTGAGTTTGGTTAGGAGAGCACTTATTTTCTAGGCTGCCCTATGTTTCCTGGTAAAATACATGGGAAAATCCCATAGGAGGAAAATTCCACTTAGGGTTAGGGTTAGGTTACCATGAACTCATACGGCAAAATGGAAGCTGCCAAAAAACCCGGAGTGCTTGGATATACTTAGGAGGGCACTTACTTTTCTAGGCTGCCCTATGTATGTTTCCTGATAAAATACATGGGTAAATCCCATAAGAGGAAAATTACACTTAGGGTTAGGGTTAGGTCAGAATGAATTGATAGAGCAAAATGCACACCATCAACAAACGCGGAGTGCTTGGGTACAGTTAGGAGGGCACTTGCTTTTCTAGGCTGCCCTATCTATGTTTCCTGGTAAAATACATGGGAAAATCCCATAGGAGGAAATTTCCTCTTAGGGTTAGGGTTAGGTCACAAAGAACTCATAGAGCAAAATGGACTCTGCCAACAAACTCGGAGTGCTTGGGTATGCTTAGGAGGGCACTCACTTTTCTAGGCTGCCTTATCTATGTTTCCTGGTAAAATACATGGGTAAATCCCATAGGAGGAAAATTCCACTTAGGGTTAGGGTTAGGTCCTGATGAACTCATAGAGCAAAATGGAAGCTGCCAACATACTCAGAGTGCTTGCGTATGATTAGGAGGGCCCTTACTATTCTGGGCTTCCCTATCTATATTTCCTGGTAAAATACATGCGGAAATCCCATAGGAGGAAAATTCCACTTAGGGTTAGGTTTAGGTCACTATGAACTCATAGAACGAAATGGAAGCCGCCAACATACTCAGAGTGCTTGGGTACAGTTAGGAGGGCACTTATTTTCTAGCCTGACCTATCCATGTTTCCTGGGAAAATACATGGGAAAATCCCATAGGACGAAATTTCTTCTTAGGGTTAGGGTTAGGTCACAAAGAACTCATAGAGCAAAATGGACTCTGCCAACAAACTCGGAGTGCTTGGGTATGCTTAGGAGGGCACTCACTTTTCTAGACTGCCTTATCCATGTTTCATGGTAAAATACATTGGTAAATCCCATAAGAGGAAAATTCCACTTAGGGTTAGGATTAGGTCACATAGAACTCAAAGAGCAAAATGGACACCGCCAACAAACTCGGAGTGCTTAGGTATGGTTAGGAGGGTACTTACTTTTCTAGGCTGAACTATCTATGTTTCCTGGTAAAATACATGGGAAAATCCCATAGGAGGAAAATTCCACTTAGAGTAAGGGTTAGGTCACCATAAACTCATAGAGCAAAATGGAAACCACCAACAAACTCAGAGTGCTTAGGTATACTTAGGAGGACACGTACTTTTCTAGGCTGCCCTATGTATGTTTCCTGATAAAATACATGGGAAAATCTCAGAAAAGGAAAATTCCACTTAGGATTAGGGTTAGGTCACAATGAACTGATAGAGCAAAATGGACACCACCAACAGAAACGGAGTGCTTGGGTATAGTTAGGAGGGCACTTACTTTTCTAGGCTGTCCTATCTATGTTTCCTGGTAAAATACATGGGAAAATCCCATAGGAGGAAAATTCCACTTAGGGTTAGGGTTAGGTCACCATTAACTCATAGAGCAAAATGGACACCGCAACAAACTCAGAGTGCTTAGGTATGGTTAGGAGGGTACTTACTTTTCTAGGCTGAACTATCTATGTTTCCTGGTAAAATACATGGGAAAATCCCATAGGAGGAAAATTCCACTTAGAGTAGGTTAGGAAAATTCTGAGAGTGCTTAGGTATACTTAGGAGGACACGTACTTTTCTAGGCTGCCCTATGTATGTTTCCTGATAAAATACATGGGAAAATCTCAGAAAAGGAAAATTCCACTTAGGATTAGGGTTAGGTCACAATGAACTGATAGAGCAAAATGGACACCACCAACAGAAACGGAGTGCTTGGGTATAGTTGGCATAGGAGGAAAATTCCACTTAGGGTTAGGTTACAAAGAACTCATAGAGCAAAATGGATGCCGCCAACATACTCAGAGTGCTTGGGTATGGTTAGGAGGCCCATTACTTTTCCAGGCTTCCCTATCTATGTTTCCTGGTAAAATACATTGGTAAATACCACAAGAGGAAAATTCCACTTAGGGTTAGGGTTAGGTCACCATGAACTCATAGAGCAAAATGGACACTGCCAACAATCTCGGTGTGCTTGGGTATGCTTGGGAGGGCACTTACTTTTCTAGGCTTCCCTATCTATATTTCCTGGTAAAATACATGCGGAAATCCAATAGGAGGAAAATTCCACTTAGGGTTAGGGTTAGGTCAGAAAGAACTCATAGAGCAAAATGGACTCTGCCAACAAACTGGGAGTGCTTGGTTGTGCTTAGAAGGGCGCTTACTTTTCTAGGCTGCACTATGTTTCTTCGTAAAATAAATAACAAAATCACACAGGAGGAAAATTCCACTTAGAGTTAGGGTTAGGTCACCATGAACTCATAGAGCAAAATGGACACCTCCAACAAACTCAGAGTTTTTCGGTTTGGTTAGGAGAGCACTTATTTTCTAGGCTGCCCTATGTTTCCTGGTAAAATACATGGGAAAATCCCATAGGAGGAAAATTCCACTTAGGGTTAGGGTTAGGTCACAAAGAACTCATAGAGCAAAATGGATGCCGCCAACATACTCAGAGCGCTTGGGTATGGTTAGGAGGCCCATTACTTTTCCAGGCTTCCCTATCTATGTTTCCTGGTAAAATACATTGGTAAATACCACAAGAGGAAAATTCCACTTAGGTTTAGGGTTAGGTCACCATGAACTCATAGAGCAAAATGGACACTGCCAACAATCTCGGTGTCCTTGGGTATGCTTGGGAGGGCACTTACTTTTCTAGGCTTCCCTATCTATATTTCCTGGTAAAATACATGCGGAAATCCAATAGGAGGAAAATTCCACTTAGGGTTAGGGTTAGGTCACAAAGAACTCATAGAGCAAAATGGACTCTGCCAACAAACTGGGAGTGCTTGGGTATGCGTGGGAGGGCACTTACGTTTCTAGGCTGAACTATGTTTCTTCGTAAAATAAATAAGAAAATCACATAGGAGGAAAATTCCACTAAGTTAGGTGACCATGAACTCATAGAGCAAAATGGAAACCTCCAACAAACTCAGAGTTCTTGGGTTTGGTTAGGAGAGCACTTATTTTCTAGACTTCCCTTTCTATGTTTCCTGATAAAATATATGGGAAAATCCCATAGGAGGAAAATTCCACTTAGGGTTAGGGTTAGGTTACCAAGAACTCATATGGCAAAATGGAAGCTGCCAAAAAACCTGGAGTATTTGGATATACTTAGGAGGGCACTTACTTTTCTAGGCTGCCCTGTGTATGTTTCCTGATAAATTACATGGGTAAATCCCATAAGAGGAAAATTCCACTTAGGGTTAGGGTTAGGTCACAATGAATTGATAGAGCAAAATGGACATCGCCAACAAACTTGGAGTGCTTGTGTATGGTTAGGAGGGCACTTATTTTCTAGGCTGCCTTATCTATGTTTCCTGGTAAAATACATGGGAAAATCCCATAGGACGAAAATTCCACTTCGGGTTAAGGTGAGGTCACCACGAACTCATACGGCAAAACGAAAGCTGCCAAAAAACTCGGAGTGCTTGAGTATGGTTAGGAGGGCACTTATTTTCTAGGCTTCCCTTTCTATGTTTCCTGATAAAATACATGGGAAAATCCCATAGGAGGAAAATTCCACTTAGGGTAAGGGTTAGGTCACCATGAACTCAACGAGCAAAATGGACACCACCAACACACTCGGAGTGCTTGGATATAGTTAGGAGGGCACTTACTTTTCTACGCTGCTGTATGTATGTTTCCTGGTAAAATACAAAGGAAAATCCCATAAAAGGAAAATTCCACTTAGGGTTAGGGTTGGGTCACCATGAACTCATAGAACAAAATGGACTCAGCCAACAAACTCAGAGTGCTTGGGTATGCTTAGGAGGGCACTCACTTTTCTAGGCTGCCTTATCTATGTTTCCTGGTAAAATACATGGGTAAATCCCATAGGAGGAAAATTCCACTTAGGGTTAGGGTTAGGTCCTGATGAACTCATAGAGCAAAATGGAAGCTGCCAACATACTCAGAGTGCTTGGGTATGATTAGGAGGGCCCTTACTTTTCTGGGCTTCCCTATCTATATTTCCTGGTAAAATACATGCGGAAATCCCATAGGAGGAAAATTCCACTTAGGGTTAGGTTTAGGTCACTATGAACTCATAGAACGAAATGGAAGCCGCCAACATACTCAGAGTGCTTGGGTACAGTTAGGAGGGCACTTATTTTCTAGCCTGACCTATCCATGTTTCCTGGGAAAATACATGGGAAAATCCCATAGGACGAAATTTCCTCTTAGGGTTAGGGTTAGGTCACAAAGAACTCATAGAGCAAAATGGACTCTGCCAACAAACTCGGAGTGCTTGGGTCTGCTTAGGAGGGCACTCACTTTTCTAGACTGCCTTATCCATGTTTCATGGTAAAATACATTGGTAAATCCCATAAGAGGAAAATTCCACTTAGGGTTAGGATTAGGTCACATAGAACTCAAAGAGCAAAATGGACACCGCCAACAAACTCGGAGTGCTTGGGTATAGTTAGGAGGGCACTTACTTTTCTAGGCTGTCCTATCTATGTTTCCTGGTAAAATACATGGGAAAATCCCATAGGAGGAAAATTCCACTTAGGGTTAGGGTTAGGTCACAAAGAACTCATAAAGCAAAATGGACTCTACCAACAAACTCGGAGTGCTTGGGTATACTTAGGAGGGCACTTACTTTTCTAGGCTGCCCTATGTATGTTTCCTGATAAAATACATTGGTAAATCCCATAAGAGGAAAATTCCACTTAGGGTTAGGGTTAGGTCACCATGAACTCATAGAGCAAAATGGACACCGCAACAAACTCAGAGTGCTTAGGTATGGTTAAGAGGGTACTTACTTTTCTAGGCTGAACTATCTATGTTTCCTGGTAAAATACATGGGAAAATCCCATAGGAGGAAAATTCCACTTAGAGTAAGGGCTAGGTCACCATAAACTCATAGAGCAAAATGGAAACCACCAACAAACTCAGAGTGCTTAGGTATACTTAGGAGGACACGTACTTTTCTAGGCTGCCCTATGTATGTTTACTGATAAAATACATGGGAAAATCTCAGAAAAGGAAAATTCCACTTAGGATTAGGGTTAGGTCACAATGAACTGATAGAGCAAAATGGACACCACCAACAGAAACGGAGTGCTTGGGTATAGTTAGGAGGGCACTTACTTTTCTAGGCTGTCCTATCTATGTTTCCTGGTAAAATACATGGGAAAATCCCATAGGAGGAAATTTCCTCTTAGGGTTAGGGTTAGGTCACAAAGAACTCATAGAGCAAAATGGACTCTGCCAACAAACTCGGAGTGCTTGGGTATGCTTAGGAGGGCACTCACTTTTCTAGACTGCCTTATCCATGTTTCATGGTAAAATACATTGGTAAATCCCATAAGAGGAAAATTCCACTTAGGGTTAGGATTAGGTCACATAGAACTCAAAGAGCAAAATGGACACCGCCAACAAACTCGGAGTGCTTGGGTATAGTTAGGAGGGCACTTACTTTTCTAGGCTGTCCTATCTATGTTTCCTGGTTAAATACATGGGAAAATCCCATAGGAGGAAAATTCCACTTAGGGTTAGGGTTAGGTCACAAAGAACTCATAAAGCAAAATGGACTCTACCAACAAACTCGGAGTGCTTGGGTATACTTAGGAGGGCACTTACTTTTCTAGGCTGCCCTATGTATGTTTCCTGATAAAATACATTGGTAAATCCCATAAGAGGAAAATTCCACTTAGGGTTAGGGTTAGGTCACCATGAACTCATAGAGCAAAATGGACACCGCAACAAACTCAGAGTGCTTAGGTATGGTTAGGAGGGTACTTACTTTTCTAGGCTGAACTATCTATGTTTCCTGGTAAAATACATGGGAAAATCCCATAGGAGGAAAATTCCACTTAGAGTAAGGGTTAGGTCACCATAAACTCATAGAGCAAAATGGAAACCACCAACAAACTCAGAGTGCTTAGGTATACTTAGGAGGACACGTACTTTTCTAGGCTGCCCTATGTATGTTTCCTGATAAAATACATGGGAAAATCTCAGAAAAGGAAAATTCCACTTAGGATTAGGGTTAGGTCACAATGAACTGATAGAGCAAAATGGACACCACCAACAGAAACGGAGTGCTTGGGTATAGTTAGGAGGGCACTTACTTTTCTAGGCTGTCCTATCTATGTTTCCTGGTAAAATACATGGGAAAATCCCATAGGAGGAAAATTCCACTTAGGGTTAGGGTTAGGTCACACAGAACTCATAGAGCAAAATGGATGCCGCCAACATACTCAGAGTGCTTGGGTATGGTTAGGAGGCCCATTACTTTTCCAGGCTTCCCTATCTATGTTTCCTGGTAAAATACATTGGTAAATACCACAAGAGGAAAATTCCACTTAGGGTTAGGGTTAGGTCACCATGAACTCATAGAGCAAAATGGACACTGCCAACAATCTCGGTGTGCTTGGGTATGCTTGGGAGGGCACTTACTTTTCTAGGCTTCCCTATCTATATTTCCTGGTAAAATACATGCGGAAATCCAATAGGAGGAAAATTCCACTTAGGGTTAGGGTTAGGTCACAAAGAACTCATAGAGCAAAATGGACTCTGCCAACAAACTGGGAGTGCTTGGTTGTGCTTAGAAGGGCGCTTACTTTTCTAGGCTGCACTATGTTTCTTCGTAAAATAAATAACAAAATCACACAGGAGGAAAATTCCACTTAGAGTTAGGGTTAGGTCACCATGAACTCATAAAGCAAAATGGACACCTCCAACAAACTCAGAGTTTTTCGGTTTGGTTAGGAGAGCACTTATTTTCTAGGCTGCCCTATGTTTCCTGGTAAAATACATGGGAAAATCCCATAGGAGGAAAATTCCACTTAGGGTTAGGGTTAGGTTACCATGAACTCATAGAGCAAAATGGAAGCCTCCAACAAACTCGGAGTGCTTGGGTATGCTTAGGAGGGCACTTACTTTTCTAGGCTTCCCTATCTATATTTCCTGGTAAATTACATGCAGAAATCCCATAGGAGGAAAATTCCACTTAGGGTTAGGGTTAGGTCACAAAGAACTCATAGAGCAAAATGGACTCTGCCATCAAACTGGGAGTGCTTGGGTGTGTTTAGGAGGGCACTTACCTTTCTAGGCTGCCCTATGTTTCCTGGTAAAATACATGGGAAATTCCCATAGGAGGAAAATTCCACTTAGGGTTAGGGTTAGGTTACCATGAACTCATACGGCAAAATGGAAGCTGCCAAAAAACCCGGAGTGCTTGGGTATCCTTCAGAGGGCACTTAGTTTTCTAGGCTGCCCTATGTATGTTTCCTGATAAAATACATGGGTAAATCCCATAAGAGGAAAATTCCACTTAGGGTTAGGGTTAGGTCACAAGGAATTGATAGAGCAAAATGGACACCGCCAACAAACTCGGAGTGCTTGGGTATGGTTAGGTAGGAGGGCACTTATTTTCTAGGCTGCCCTATCTATGTTTCCTGGTAAAATAAATGGAAAATCCCATAGGAGGAAAATTCCACTTAGGGTTAGGATTAGGTCACAAAGAACTCATAGAGCAAAATGGACTCTGCCAACAAACTGGGAGTGCTTGGGTGTGTTTAGGAGGGCACTTACCTTTCTAGGCTGCCCTATGTTTCCTGGTAAAATACATGGGAAAATCCCATAGGAGGAAAATTCCACTTAGGGTTAGGGTTAGGTCACTATGAACTGATAGAACAAAATGGAAGCCGCCAACAAACTCGGAGTGCTTGGTTATTGTTAGGAGGGCACTTACTTTTCTAGGCTGCCGTATGTATGTTTCCTGATAAAATACATGGGTAAATCCCATAAGAGGAAAAATCCACTTAGGGTTAGGGTTAGGTCACCATGAACTCATAGAGCAAAATGGACACCGCCAACAAACTCCGAGTGCTTGGGTATGGTTAGGAGGCCCCTTATATTTGTAGGCAGCCTTATCTATGTTTCCTGGTAAAATACATGGGAAAATCCCATAGGAGGAAAATTCCACTTAGAGTTAGGGTTAGGTCACCATGAACCCATAGAGCAATATGGAAGCCACCAACAAACTCGGAGTGCTTCGGTATTGTTAGGAGTGGACTTACTTTTCTAGGCTGCCCTATGTTTGTTTCCTGATAAATTACATGGATAAATCCCATAAGAGGAAAATTCCACTTAGGGTTAGGGTTAGGTCACCATTAACTCATAGAGCAAAATGGACACCGCAACAAACTCAGAGTGCTGAGGTATGGTTAGGAGGGTACTTACTTTTCTAGGCTGAACTATCTATGTTTCTGGTAAAATACATGGGAAAATCCCATAGGAGGAAAATTCCACTTAGAGTAAGGGTTAGGTCACCATAAACTCATAGAGCAAAATGGAAACCACCAACAAACTCAGAGTGCTTAGGTATACTTAGGAGGACACGTACTTTTCTAGGCTGCCCTATGTATGTTTCCTGATAAAATACATGGGAAAATCTCAGAAAAGGAAAATTCCACTTAGGATTAGGGTTAGGTCACAATGAACTGATAGAGCAAAATGGACACCACCAACAGAAACGGAGTGCTTGGGTATAGTTAGGAGGGCACTTACTTTTCTAGGCTGTCCTATCTATGTTTCCTGGTAAAATACATGGGAAAATCCCATAGGAGGAAAATTCCACTTAGGGTTAGGGTTAGGTTACCATGAACTCATAGAGCAAAATGGAAGCCTCCAACAAACTCGGAGTGCTTGGGTATGCTTAGGAGGGCACTTACTTTTCTAGGCTTCCCTATCTATATTTCCTGGTAAATTACATGCAGAAATCCCATAGGAGGAAAATTCCACTTAGGGTTAGGGTTAGGTCACAAAGAACTCATAGAGCAAAATGGACTCTGCCATCAAACTGGGAGTGCTTGGGTGTGTTTAGGAGGGCACTTACCTTTCTAGGCTGCCCTATGTTTCCTGGTAAAATACATGGGAAATTCCCATAGGAGGAAAATTCCACTTAGGGTTAGGGTTAGGTTACCATGAACTCATACGGCAAAATGGAAGCTGCCAAAAAACCCGGAGTGCTTGGGTATCCTTCAGAGGGCACTTAGTTTTCTAGGCTGCCCTATGTATGTAAAATGGTAGATAGAGTAAAATGGACACCGCCACAACGATGTTCCCAGTACTGCTGAGTTCCTGTCCATCCGCTGAGGCCGTCTCCAACTTCCTGTCCGTTCGCAGTACGGTTCCCTGCTTTTTCCCGTGCTCTTTTCTGCACTACGTTGACGGAGCGCACGTCTACCGGCGATGCCGCAGGAAGGAAAAAAGGAAGCCTGCTACTGCCTTAGGTGAGCCAAGCCATCCCCGCATTTCCTGATTCTAGAAAGATACCGGCTTTCTCTGTTACCTAGTTAGCGGGGGATCCCCACCTTCCCCCTCCTCCACCTCCCCCGCCTCCTTCCCGGCCACTCGTTTGGTCCTCTCCCCTAAGATGTCCGCCTGGCCGTTTCTGGCCTTTCGCCGCCAGTGACTATAAAAATACGACCGAGAACCGGTGGCAGCGGCGGCGGCGGAGGTTGTGAGACCTGGTCTCTTTGCGCTCTTTCCCTTTCAGCTATAGGGGCTAAATTGGGAACGTAGAGACGAAGTTAGCTTGTTTTAATAACACACTTTGGGGTCGTTTATGCGAGCTCAGCCGCGGCTTCTTTTTAGCTCCTTTTTAGAGGTGGGGCCGGCGGGGCACACTCCAGGCTTTTGGCGTCCGGGTCGGGAAGGGGGTTCCGACCCGTCTCGGGGGTCTCCTCCAAGGCTGCCAAGCAAGGCAGCCGTTGAATGGTGTTTTCCCAGGGCCCGAGTCCCGGATGTAGAAGAACCCAGTCGTATCGCGCTTCCCTGTGTTACACCTTAAGAGGTTGCTCCTCCTAAAAGTGCACCCCGCTCGCCCCCTTCAAGCAAATCCAGGTGTTTTTATTCAAGAATAGTTTTGTTTGTCCTGCCCTGCTATTTCTTTAAGGAGATCGTACGTATGTAGGTTTGTATTTAGGTTTGATGTTTCTAAACTATATTTCTTAGAGATCCCTATGTATTAATCTAGGTGCAATATCAAATCTCTATTTGAAATTGTGTGCATTTTTATTAAGAAACGATCAATATAAAAATAAATGCAGTTTATTTTGAAAATGTGTATAACCTATCGTTCCCTTCTAGGTTTATCATTTAAAGGATGGATAAAAGGGATGAGACGTGAGAAGTTGCAACTAATGGCATTTATTATTTTGTTCGCCGTCCATCTAACTTTGTAGACCGTGCAAAACAAGTCAGGGTTAGGAAGGGTAGGAGATTCCTTCCTTTCCTCTCCAGGTTGCCGTAAACAGCCCACCCACCGCCCAGAGGTAAGAGAAAGGAAAAGCAGGTCTCTCTTGGGGCAGCAGGAGACCCGGGTCTTTGCAGAGTCCGGCTTGCAATTTTGCTAACTTCCCCCAGTCACAGCTGCATTGACTGATGTAGCGGCCAGGAGGAAGGGTGAGGACGCCTGCCGGCTGAAAGCTTCAGCCTTTTTGGAAAAGGCAGTGGAGAAAGGAGGTCACGCACCCTGGATTTCCAGCCTAGAGCCTCGGCCGGATGGGTGACCCCCCCCCTTGCTGTGGCTGTTAAGAAGGAACTGGGGGGAAACAGGTAAGTTGTCCTTGAGGATTCCCCCCCCCCTCTCCAAGGGCCTTCCCACTAGCAGAGCTTGGCAGTGTACCGGAAAGGGCCTTTTCTGGCACACCTGGCAGGCCGTGCGACAGAATCTTTGGGTGATGCTCAAGGGCCCCGCTTTCCAGGGCATTTAGGGACAAGGTAAGAACACATCTCTTTGGCCGAGCTTTTGATTTCTGAGCAATCCTCTTGTGTAATTTTAAGAGCGATTTCAATTGCGTTAATGTGGTTTGTAGATTACAGCGTTAGCATTTTATGAAGCACTTTGATAGTAGAAGAAACAAAAGCTGCCGAGATATAAAATAACTTAGAAACAAACGTACCCAATGTAAAATTAGAAATAACTATAAAGATAGATTACAACTTAAACCTTAGCGTACTAAACTCTAGGAATAAACATCACCGTAAACCAGATTTTGAAAATGGTTAGTGTTAATTGCTGTCCACCCTTTTAAAATAAAAAACACAAAAGCGTAACTGTAACGGCGCCTGCTTGCTTTTTTTTTAAAATCATCACCGGGAAACGGGAGGAACCTTATGCCATTGAAATCAGTTCAAAGTAAGCACCAGGATAAGTTTCAGGTCGAAGCTCGGTCAAAGAGATGCAAGATTACCCTGTTCTTCCAGGGTCCCGTCGCACAGTCCGGTTAGCTGTGCAGACAAGGCCCTTTCCTACGGGCCTAACGCTTTCCTTTTTGGCCGGGGTGGTGGTGGTGGTAGTCAGAAAGGACTTGCAGGGCCATCATAGCAACAGAATCCAAAACGGAAAGGAGGGCACGAGACAGGTAAGCGGGTAGCTTTGCAGCAAGCGGGAGGCAGATGAAGCCCAGGGTGATTCCGGTAGCATTTTGGGTCCCATAGAGTCAGCACTGTTTTTCCGAGCCCAGGGGCAACTTCAGTAGCTGTGTTGCATTTGTCTTTATCTCTCTTTTGGGGCAAGAAGGTGAAAGGTTGAGGGGTCAGGTCAAAAATCAAGGGGTCAGGTCAAAGGGTTAGGGTTTTAGGGTTAGAGTTTGGGTTTTAGGGTTACGGTTAGGGCAGGGGGTAGGCAACCTTGGCTCTTTTATGACTCGTGGACTTCCTGTATCAATCTTTTTTATTGATTGTTTCCATCAACATATGTGAATTTTTCCAATCCACAAGTTGCCTGGAGTTTGCTAAGCTAATAGATGTTCAATTCCTAATCCTTCATTCTTTGCTCTAACCAAGAATAAAATAAATTCCAAATTGGATAGCAGTCCGTATGTTCTTTGTACAACTCGTGGACTTATTAATATTATTAATATTAGGCCATCCTTGGCTTTCTTAACTAGGTTTAAGAATTTATTTTATTCTCGGTTAGAGCAAAGAATGAAGGATTAGGAATTGAACATCTATGAGCTTAGCAAACTTTTGAAGCAGATTTCTTCCTCCGCGCCTGCGTTGCAGCAAACGGGCCTCCCCTGGCCCTATTAATAAGGTGTTAATACCGTTAATAAAGATAGAGAATACCGTCATTTTAAAATGCCATTAAAAAGGTTTATTTCTTTTGTTGTTGTTGTTAATTGCGAAGTCGTGTCCGACCCATCGCGACCCCATGGACAACGTTCCTCCAGGTCTTCCTGTCCTCTACCATCTTCTGGAGTCCATTTAAGTTCACACCTACTGCTTCAGTGACTCCATCCAGCCATCTCATTCTCTGTCGTCCCCTTCTTCTATTGCCCTCAATCTTTCCCAGCATTAGGCCCTTCTCCAGTGAGTCCTTCCTTCTCATTAGGTGGCCAAAGTATTTGAGTTTCAACTTCAGGATCTGGCCTTCTAAAGAGCAGTCGGGGTTGATCTCTTCTAGGACTGACCGGTTTGAACGCCTTGCAGTCCAAGGGACTCGCAGGAGTCTTCTCCAGCACCATAGTTCAAAGGCCTCAATTCTTTGGCGCTCAGCCTTTCTTATGGTCCAACTTTCACAGCCGTACATTGCAACTGGGAAAACCATGGCCTGGACTATACGCACTTTTGTTGGCAGGGTGATGTCTCTGCTTTTTAGTATGCTGTCTAGATTTGCCATAGCTTTCCTCCCCAGGAGCAAGCGTCTTTTAATTTCTTGGCTGCAGTCCCCATCTGAGGTGATCTTGGAGCCCAGAAAAATAAAATCTGTCACTACCTCCATTTCTTCCCCATCTATTTGCCAGGAATTGAGAGGGCCGGATGCCATGATTTTGGTTTTCTTAATGTTGAGTTTCAAGCCAACTTTTGCACTCTCCTTCTTCACCCACATCAAGAGGCTCTTTAGTTCCTCTTCACTTTCTGCCATTAGAGTGGTATCATCTGCATATCTTAGGTTGTTGATATTTCTCCCGGCAACCTTAATTCCAACTTTTGATTCATCTAGCCCTGCCTTTCTCATGATGTGCTCTGCATATAAGTTAAATAGGCAGGGTGACAGTATACAGCTTTACTGGACTCCTTTTCCAGTTTTGAACCCATCAGTGGTTCCGTGTCCAGTTCTCACTGTTGCTTCTTGACCCACATATAGGTTTCTCAAGAGACAAATGAGATGGTCTGGTACTCCCATCTCTTTAAGAACTTGCCACAATTTGTTGTGATCCACACAATCAAAGGCTTTTGCATAGTCAATGAAGCAGAAGTAGATGTTTTTCTGGAACTCCCTAGCTTTCTCCATGATCCAGCGTATGTTGGCAATTTGATCTCTAGTTCCTCTGCCTCTTCGAAATCCTGCCTGTACTTCTGGTAGTTCTCGATCCACATACTGCTGGAGTCTAGCTTGTAGGATTTTAAGCATAACTTTACTAGCATGTGAAATGAGTGCAATGGTGCGATAGTTTGAACATTCTTTGGCATTGCCTTTCTTTGGAATTGGAATGTAAACTGACCTTTTCCAATCCTGTGGCCACTGTTGAGTTTTCCAAATTTGCCAGCAAATTGAGTGTAGCACTTTTACTGCATCGTCTTTTAAGATTTTGAATAGCTCAGCTGGAATACTGTCACCTCCACTAGCTTTGTTGTTGCTCAGTTTTTCTAAGGCCCATTTCACTTCACATTCTAGGATGTCTGGTTCGAGGTCAGTGACCATCTCATTGTGGTTATCTGGGACGTTAAGCTCATTCTTGTATAGTTCTTCTGTGTAGTTTTGCCATCTCTTCTTAATCTCTTCTGCCTCTGTTAGGTCCCTGCCATTTTGGTCCTTTATCATGCCCATCTTTGCATGAAACGTTCCCTTCCTATCTCCAATTTTCTTGAAGAGATCTCTGGTCCTCCCTATTCTGTTGCTTTCTTCTATTTCTTTGCACTGTTCATTTAAGAAGGCATTCTTAGCTCTTCTAGCTACTCTCTGGAATTCTGCATTCAACTGAGTGTATCTTTCTCTTTCTCCTTTGCCTTTCGCTTCCCTTCTTTCCTCAGCTATTTGCAAAGCTTCCTCAGACAGCCATTTTGCTTTCTTGCATTTCTTTTTCTTTGGGATGGTTTTAGTTGCTACCTCTTGTACAATGTTGCGAACTTCCACCCATAGTTCTTCAGGACCTCTGTCTATCAGATGTAATTCCTTAAATCTATTTGTCACCTCTACTGCATATTCATCAGGAATATGATTTAGTTCATACCTGAGTGGCCTAGTGCTTTTCCCTACTTTTTTCAATTTAAGCCTAAATTTTGCAATGAGAAGCTCATGATCTGAGCCACAGTCAGCTCCTGGTCTTGTTTTTACTGACTGTATAGAGCTTCTCCATCTTTGGCTGCAGAGCACATAGTCAATCTGATTTCTACGTTGACCGTCTGGTGATGTCCATGTGTAGAGCCGTCTCTTGGGTTGTTGGAAAAGAGTGTTATGACCATCGTATTCTCTTGACAAAATTCTATCAGCCTGTGCCCTGTTTCATCTTGTAGTCCAAGGCCAAACCTGCCTGTTATTCTGGTTATCTTTTGGCTTCCTACCTTAGCATTCCAATCCCCCGTGATGATAAGGATATCATTTTTTGGTGTTAATTCTATAAGGTGCTGTAGGGTTTCATAGAACCGGTCAATTTCATCCTCTTCAGCATCAGTGGTTGGGGCATAGATTTGGACTATTGTGATATTGAATGGTTTGCCTTGGATTCGAATTGAGATCATTCTGTCATTTTGGGGATTGTATCCCAGTATTGCTTTTCCTATTCTTTTATTGACTATGAAGGCTACTCCATTTCTTCTGAGGGATTCTTGCCCACAGTAGTATACCTGATGGTCATCTGAGTTAAATTCACCCATTCCTGTCCATTTTAGTTCGCTGATTCCTAAGATGTCGATGTTCAGTCTTGTCATCTCTTTTTTGACTACGTCTAGCTTGCCTTGATTCATGGATCTTACATTCCAGGTTCCTATGGAGAAAAAATCTTTACAGCATCGGACTTTCCTTTCACCACCAGATATATCCACAGCTGAGCGTCCTTTCGGCTTTGGCCCAGTCGCTTCATTCTTTCTGGCGCTACTAGTACTAGCCCTCTGCTCTTCCCCAGTAGCATATTGGACACCTTCCGACCTGAGGGGCTCATCTTCCAGCGTCATATCTTTTTCCTTTTAGTACTGTCCATGGGGTTTTCATGGCAAAGATACTGGAGTGGTTTGCCATTTCCTTCTCCAGTGGATCACATTTTGTCAGAACTCTCTGCTATGACCTGTCCGTCTTGGGTGGCCCTGCATGGCATAGTTTATAGCTTCATTGAGTTACGCAAGCCCCGTTGCCACAACAAGGCAGTAATCCATAAAGGGGAATAAGGTGTTAATACCGTTAATAAAGATAGAGAATACCGCCATTTTAAAATGCCATTAAAAAGGTTTATTTCTTTGGGTGGCCGCAATACCCATTTTTGACCATTTTAGGAGGGCACAGTTTTCTGTCCCATAGCTTTGGCCTCCATCCTATAGCTAAGGCAGGGGTAGGCAACCTTGGCTCTTTGATGACTGGTGGACTTCAACTCCCAGAATTCCTGAGCCAGCCCTGCTAAGGGACGGAAAACTGGTCAAATCAGATACTGCGGCCAGAAAAATAAATAAACCTCTTTAAGATGATTATTCTTGATTATTAAAACCTTATTAATATGAATAAGCCACGATAGGCCTTAACTCGGTTTAAGATTGGAACCAGGATTTCTTCTGCGCCCGTGTCGCACCGACCGGGCCCACCGTCGCCACGTTAATATTAATAATAAGGCGTTAAGAATAAAAATAGAGAAGAATAAGCTTCAAATGCTATTCCAAAGTATTTATTTCTTTGGGCGGCAGCAGTACCCGTTTTTGACCACAGAAGGGCAGTGTTTCCCGTCCCATAGCATTAACAGGGAGGCCGTCGTAGGCCACTTGCCCAGGATCGGGACACCGAGAAGCTAAGCCGCAAAGCGCAGAGCGTCAGCCAAAGGGTCGCCACTCTATTCTCCTCCGAAAGGGACGGGCCGCTTCCCTCGGCCTTCTGCGCATGTCCGCCGGCTGGTTCTTCACGAGTAATCTGCGAGAGGCACTCTCTGGACGGCGGGCTTCCTGTCCGTCGGTATCGGCCGTCCCCCAGGTGCTGCGGTAAAAGGACCTTTCCATCATGTCCGACTTCCGTCCCTTCGGTCTTAATCCTTCCCCCTACTTCCTTTCGGGTAGACCTCCTCAGCATGGGCGGCTTCCTGTCCGCGCAAATTCGCCGTCCTCCATGGTCTTTGAATTGCGACCTTCCCAATATGGCCGACTGTCGGTCCGTCCTTCTTAATCGTCCTTCCACTTCCTTTTTTTCGGGGACGTTCTGGGCAGGGCGGACTCCACGTCCGATCAACGAGGTAAGCCTTGAAAACCCCATTCAAAATGCTTATTTCCCTTGGCGGCCGCAATACCCGTCCCATAGCATTTACCATCGAGGCCACCGTAGGCCTTTTCCACGGCCTCAATGCCGCTACCGCTAAGGGAGGGAAAACAGTGCCCTCCCGTGGCCAAGCTGGGTATAGCAGCCACCAAACGAAATAAACCTTTGAAAATGGCAAAAGGGCCTCCCGTCGCCCTATTAATATTAATCAGAGGCTACTAATAAAGACGGGGGGGGGGAATAAATAGCCTTAAAATCCCATTTAAAAGCTTTATTTTTTTCGGCGACCGCAGTACCCGTTTTTGACGACGTTCCCAGTACGGCCGAATTCCTGTCCATCCGCCGAGGCCGTCCCCAACGTCCTGTCCGTTCGCAGCACGGTTCCCTGCTTTTTCCCGTGCTCTTTTCTGCACTACGTGGACGGAGCGCACGTCTACCGGCGAGGCCTCGGGAAGGAAAAAAGGAAGCCTGCTACTGCCTCAGGTGAGCCGAGCCATCCCCGCATTTCCTGATTCCAGAAAGATACCGGCTTTCTCTGTTACCTAGTTAGCGGGGGATCCCCACCTTCCCCCTCCTCCGCCTCCCCCGCCTCCTTCCCGGCCACTCGTTTGGTCCTCTCCCCTAAGATGTCCGCCTGGCCGTTCCTGGCCTTTCGCCGCCGGTATCTGTAAAAATGCGACCGAGAACCGGTGGCGGCGGCGGCGCCGGAGGTTGCGAGACGTGGTCTCTTTGCGCTCTTTCCCTTTCAGCTCTAGGGGCTGAATTGGGAACGTAGAGACGAAGTTAGCTTGTTTTACTAGCACACTTCGGGGTCGTTTACGCGAGCTCAGCCGCGGCTTCTTTTTAGCTCCTTTTTAGAGGCGGGGCCGGCGGGACACGCTCCAGGCTTTTGGCGTCCGGGTCGGGAAGGGGGTTCCGACCCGTCTCGGGGGTCTCCTCGAAGGCTGCCAAGCAAGGCAGCCGTTGAATGGTGTTTTCCCAGCGCCCGAGTCCCGGGTGTAGAAGAACCAGTCGTATCGCGCTTCCCTGTGTTACACCTTAAGAGGTTGCTCCTAAAAGTGCACCCCGCTCGCCCCCTTCAAGCAAATCCAGGTGTTTTTATTCAACATTGTTTTGTTTGTCCTGCCCTGCTATTTCTTTAAGGAGATCGTACGTATGTAGGTTTGTATTTAGGTTTGATGTTTCTAAACTATATTTCTTAGAGATCCCTATGTATTAATATAGGTGCAATATCAAATCTCTTATTTGAAATTGTGTGCATTTTTATTAAGAAACGATCAATATAAAAATAAATGCAGTTTATTTTGAAAATGTGTATAACCTATCGTTCCCTTCTAGGTTTATCTTTTAAAGGATGGATAAAAGGGATGAGACGTGAGAAGCTGCACCTAATGGCTTTTATTATTTTGTTCGCCGTCCATCTAACTTTGTAGACCTTCGTCCAAACCAAGTCAGGGTTAGGAAGGGTAGGAGATTCCTTCCTTTCCTCCCCAGGTTGCCGTAAACAGCCCACCCACCGCCCAGAGGTAAGAGAAAGGAAAAGCAGGTCTCTCTGGGGGCAGCAGGAGACCCGGGTCTTTGCAGAGTCCGGCTTGCAATTTTGCTAACTTCCCCCAGTCACAGCTGCATCGACTGATGTAGCGGCCAGGAGGAAGGGTGGGGACGCCTGCCGGCTGAAAGCTTCAGCCTTTTTGGAAGAGGCAGTGGAGAAAGGAGGTCACGCTCCCTGGATTTCCAGCCTAGAGCCTCCGCCGGATGGGTGACCCCCCCCCTTGCTGTGGCTGTTAAGAAGGAACTGGGGGGGGGGGGGAAACAGGTAAGTTTCCCCCTTTTTTTGCCACTTTCAGTGAGGTTAAGGCTTTTCCTGTTAAAGAAACAGGGATGGAAATGGAGTAAGGTTGGGAGCCCAGTAAAAACCCCAAGAGGAAGCGGGAAACAGGGTGGGAGGTTGCGATGGCCACCGCTCCTCTCAATATTGCAGTTTTTGGTGGGAAGTAGCGGGAGGGACCTCTCCAAGGGCCTACCCACTAGCAGAGCTTGGCAGTTCTTTGCTTCATTCTTTGCTCTAACCAAGAATAAAATAAACTCCAAATTGGATAGCAGTCCGTATGTTCTTTGTACGACTCGTACAATATTAATATTGTTAATATTAGGCCATCCTAGGCTTTCTTAACTAGGTTTAAGAATTTATTTTATTCTTGGTTAGAGCAAAGAATGAAGGATTAGGAATTGAACATCTATGAGCTTAGCAAACTTTTGAAGCAGATTTCTTCTTCCGTGCCTGCGTTGCAGCAAACGGGCCTCCCCTGGCCCTATTAATAAGGTGTTAATACCGTTAATAAAGATAGAGAATACCGTCATTTTAAAATGCCATTAAAAAGGTTTATTTCTTTTGTTGTTGTTGTTAATTGCGAAGTCGTGTCCGACCCATCCCGACCCCATGGACAATGTTCCTCCAGGTCTTCCTGTCCTCTACCATCTTCTGGAGTCCATTTAAGTTCACACCTACTGCTTGAGTGATTCCATCCAACCACCTCGTTCTCTGTCGTCCCCTTCTTCTATTGCCCTCAATCTTTCCCAGCATTAGGCGCTTCTCCAGTGAGTCCTTCCTTCTCATTAGGTGGCCAAAGTATTTGAGTTTCAACTTCAGGATCTGGCCTTCTAAAGAGCAGTCGGGGTTGATCTCTTCTAGGACTGACCGGTTTGAACGCCTTGCAGTCCAAGGGACTCGCAGGAGTCTTCTCCAGCACCATAGTTCAAAGGCCTCCATTCTTTGGCGCTCAGCCTTTCTTATGGTCCAACTTTCACAGCCATACATTGCAACTGGGCAAACCATGGCCTGGACTATACGCACTTTTGTTGGCAGGGTGATGTCTCTGCTTTTTAGTACGCTTTCTAGATTTGCCATAGCTTTCCTTCCCAGGAGCAAGCGTCTTTTAATTTCTTGGCTGCAGTCCCCATCTGAGGTGATCTTGGAGCCCAGAAAAATAAAATCTGTCACTACCTCCATTTCTTCCCCATCTCTTTGCCAGGAATTGAGTGGGCCGGATGCCATGATTTTGGTTTTCTTAATGTTGAGTTTCAAGCCAACTTTTGCACTCTCTTTCTTCACCCGCATCAAGAGGCTCCTTAGTTCCTCCTCGCTGTGTGCCCTTAGAGTGGTATCATCTGCCTATCTTAGGTTGTTGATATTTCTCCCGGCAATCTGAATTCCAACTTTTGTTTCATCTAGCCCTGCCTTTCTCATGATGTGCTCTGCAAATAAGTTAAATAGGCAGGGCGACAGTATACAGCCTTGCCGGACTCCTTTTCCAATTTTGAACCCATCCGTGGTTCCGTGTCCAGTTCTCACTGTTGCTTCTTGAGCCGCATATAGGTTTCTCAAGAGACAAATAAGATGGTCTGGCATTCCCATCTCTTTAAGAACTTGCCACAATTTGTTGTGATCCACACAATGAAAGGCTTTAGCATAGTCAATGAAGCAGAAGTAGATGTTTTTCTGGAACTCCCTAGCTTTCTCCATGATCCAGTGGTGTCGCACTTCCCTGTGTTACACCTTAAGAGGTTGCTCCTAAAAGTGCACCCCGCTCGCCCCCTTCAAGCAAACCCCGATGTTTTTATTCAAGAATGGTTTAGTTTGTCCTGCCCTTCCTTTTCTTTAAGGAGATCGTACGTATGTAGGTTTGTATTTAGGTTTGGTGTTTCTAAACTATATTTCTTAGAGATACCTATGTGTTAATATAAGCGCAATATCAAATATCTATTTGAAATATTGTGTATTTTCATTAGGAAAGATCAATATAAAAATAAATGTAGTTTATTTTGAAAAAGTATATAACCTATCGTTCCCTTATAGGTTTATCATTTAAAGGAGGGGTAAAAGGGATGAGACGTGAGACGTTGCAACTAATGGCATTTATCAATTTGTTCGCCGTCCATCTAACTTTGTAGACCTTCGTCTATTAATAAGGTGTTAATAGCGTTAATAAAGATAGAGAATGCGGTCATTTTAAAATGCCATTAAAAAGGTTTATTTCTTTGGGTGGCCGCAATACCCATTTTTGACGCCGGGAGGGCACAGTTTTCTGTCCCATAGCTTTGGCTTGGAGTCCATCCTAGGCCTTTTTAATGGCCTCCATCCTATAGCTAAGGCAGGGGTAGGCAACCTTGGCTCTTTGATGACTGGTGGACTTCAACTCCCAGAATTCCTGAGCCAGCCCTGCTAAGGGACGGAAAACTGGTCAAATCAGATACTGCGGCCAGAAAAATAAATAAACCTCTTTAAGATGATTATTCTTGATTATTAAAACCTTATTAATATGAATAAGCCACGATAGGCCTTAACTCGGTTTAAGATTGGAACCAGGATTTCTTCTGCGCCCGTGTCGCACCGGCCGGGCCCCCCGTCGCCACGTAAATATTAATAATAAGGCGTTAAGAATAAAAATAGAGAAGAATAAGCTTCAAATGGTGTTAAAAAGTATTTATTTCTTTGGGCGGCAGCAGTACCCGTTTTTGACCACAGGAGGGCAGTGTTTCCCGTCCCATAGCCTTAACAGGGAGGCCGTCGTAGGCCTTTTGCCCAGGATCGGGACACGGAGAAGCTAAGCCGCAAAGCGCAGAGCGTCAGCCAAAGGGTCGCCACTCTATGCTCCTCCGAAAGGGACGGGCCGCTTCCCTCGGCCTTCTGCGCATGTCGGCCGGCTGGCTCTTGACGAGTAATCTGCGAGAGGGCCTCTCTGGACGGCGGACTTCCTGTCCGTCGGTATCGGCGGTCCCCCAGGTGCTGCGGCAAACGACTTCCGTCCCTTCGTTCTTAATCTTCCCCCCTACTTCCTTTCGGGTAGACCTCCTCAATATGGCCGACTTCCCGTCCGCTCAAATTCGCCGTCCTCCAGGGTCTTTGAAATGCGACCTTCCCAATATGGCGGACTTCCGGTCCGTCCTTCTTAATCATCCTTCCACTTCCTTTTTTTCCGGGGACCTTCTGGGCAGGGCGGACTCGACGTCCGACCAACGAGGTAAGCCTTGAAAACCCCATTCAAAAGGCTTATTTCCCTTGGCGGCCGCAATACCCGTCCCATAGCATTTACCATCGAGGCCACCGTAGGCCTTTTCCACGGCCTCAATGCCGCTATCGCTAAGGGAGGGAAAACAGTGCCCTCCCGTGGCCAAGCCGGGTATAGCAGCCACCGAAAGAAATAAACCTTTGAAAATGGCAAAAGGGCCTCCCGTCGCCCTATTAATATTAATAAGAGGTTACTAATAGAGACGGGGGGAAAATAAATAGCCTTAAAATCCCATTTAAAAGCTTTATTTTTTTCGGCGACCGCAGTACCCGTTTTTGACCACGGGGGGCACAGTTTTCCGTCCCGTAGCATGACCACCGACGACGACGTTCCCAGCACGGCCGAGTTCCTGTCCATCCGCCGAATTCGTCCCCGACTTCCTGTCCGTTCGCAGCACGGTTCCCTGCTTTTTCCCGTGCTCTTTTCTGCACTACGTGGACGGAGCGCACGTCTCCCGGCGAGGCCTCGGGAAGGAAAAAAAGGAAGCCTGCTACTGCCTCAGGTGAGCCGAGCCATCCCCGCATTTCCTGATTCCAGAAAGATACCGGCTTTCTCTGTTACCTAGTTAGCGGGGGATCCCCACCTTCCCCCTGCCCCGCCTCCTCCCCGGCCACTCGTTTGGTCCTCTCCCCTAAGATGTCCGCCTGGCCGTTCCTGGCCTTTCGCCGCCGGTATCTGTAAAAATGCGACCGAGAACCGGTGGCGGCGGCGGCGCCGGAGGTTGCGAGACCTGGTCTCTTTGCGCTCTTTCCCTTTCAGCTATAGGGGCTAAATTGGGAACGTAGAGACGAAGTTAGCTTGTTTTAACAAGCACACTTCGGGGTCGTTTACGCGAGCTGAGCCGCGGCTTCTTTTTAGCTCCTTTTTAGAGGCGGGGCCGGCGGGACACGCTCCAGGCTTTTGGCGTCCGGGTCGGGAAGGGGGTTCCGACCCGTCTCGGGGGTCTCCTCGAAGGCTGCCAAGCAAGGCAGCCGTTGAATGGTGTTTTCCCAGCGCCCGAGTCCCGGATGTAGAAGAACCAGTCGTATCGCGCTTCCCTGTGTTACACCTTAAGAGGTTGCTCCTAAAAGTGCACCCCGCTCGCCCCCTTCAAGCAAATCCAGGTGTTTTTATTCAAGAATAGTTTTGTTTGTCCTGCCCTGCTATTTCTTTAAGGAGATCGTACGTATGTAGGTTTGTATTTAGGCTTGATGTTTCTAAACTATATTTCTTAGAGATCCCTATGTATTAATATAGGCGCAATATCAAATCTCTATTTGAAATTGTGTGCATTTTTATTAAGAAACGATCAATATAAAAATAAATGCAGTTTATTTTGAAAATGTGTATAACCTATCGTTCCCTTCTAGGTTTATCATTTAAAGGATGGATAAAAGGGATGAGACGTGAGAAGCTGCACCTAATGGCTTTTATTATTTTGTTCGCCGTCCATCTAACTTTGTAGACCTTCGTCCAAAACAAGTCAGGGTTAGGAAGGGTAGGAGATTCCTTCCTTTCCAGGTTGCCGTAAACAGCCCACCCACCGCCCAGAGGTAAGAGAAAGGAAAAGCAGGTCTCTCTGGGGGCAGCAGGAGACCCGGGTCTTTGCAGAGTCCGGCTTGCAATTTTGCTAACTTCCCCCAGTCACAGCTGCATCGACTGATGTAGCGGCCAGGAGGAAGGGTGGGGACGCCTGCCGGCTGAAAGCTTCAGCCTTTTTGGAAGAGGCAGTGGAGAAAGGAGGTCACGCTCCCTGGATTTCCAGCCTAGAGCCTCCGCCGGATGGGTGACCCCCCCCCTTGCTGTGGCTGTGAAGAAGGAACTGGGGGGGGGGGGAACAGGTAAGTTTCCCCCTTTTTTTGCCACTTTCAGTGAGGTTAAGGCTTTTCCTGTTAAAGAAACAGGGATGGAAATGGAGTAAGGTTGGGAGCCCAGTAAAAACCCCAAGAGGAAGCGGGAAACAGGGTGGGAGGTTGCGATGGCCACCGCTCCTCTCAATATTGCAGTTTTGGTGGGAAATAGCGGGAGGGACCTCTCCAAGGGCCTTCCCGCTAGCAGAGCTTGGCAGTCTACCGGAAAGGGCCTTTTCTGGCACACCTGGCAGGCCGTGCGACAGGATCTTTGGGTGATGCTCATGCCCCGCTTTCCGGGCATTTAGGGACAAGGTAAGAACGCATCTCTTTGGCCGAGCTTTTGATTTCTGAGCAATCCTCTTGTGTAATTTTAAGAGCGATTTCAATTGCGTTAATGTGGTTTGTAGGTTACAGCGTTAGCGTTTTACGAAGCACTTTGATGGTAGAAGAAACAAAAGCTGCCGAGATATAAAATAACTTAGAAACAAACGTACCCAATGTAAACTTAGAAATAACTATAAAGATAGATTACATCTTAAACCTTAGTATACTAAACTCTAGGGATAAACATCACCGTAAACCAGATTTTGAAAACGGTTAGCGTTAATTGCCGTCCACCCTTTTAAAATAAAAAACACAAAAGCGTAACTGTAACGGCGCCTGCTTGCAAAAGCAGTACTTTTGTTTTTTAAATCATCGAGGGGAAACGGGAGGAACCTTACGCCATTGAAATCATTTCAAAGTAAGCATCAGGATAAGTTTCAGGTCAAAGCTCGGTCAAAGAGATGCAAGATTATCCTTTTTCTTCCAGGGTCCCGTGTCACAGTCCGGTTAGCTGTGCAGACAAGGCCCTTTCCTACGGGCCTAATGCTTTCCTTTTTGACCGTGGTGGTGGTGGTTTTAGTCAGAAAGGACTTGCAGGGCCATCTTAGCAACAGAATCCAAAACGGAAAGGAGGGTACGAGACAGGTAAGCGGGTAGCTTTGCAGCAAGCGGGAGGCAGATGAAGCCCAGGGTGATTCCGGTAGCCTTTTGGGTCCTATCGAGTCAGTACTGTTTTTCCGAGCCCAGGGGCAACTTCGGTAGCTGTGTTGCATTTGTCTTTATCCCTCTTTTGGGGCAAGAAGGTCAAAGGTTGAGGGGTCAGGTCAAAAATCAAGGGGTCAGGTCAAAGGGTTAGGGTTTTGGGGTTAGAGTTAGGGTTTTAGGGTTACGGTTAGGGCAGGGGGTAGGCAACCTTGGCTCTTTTATGACTCGTGGACTTCCTGTATCAATCTTTTTTATTAATTTTTTCCATCAACATATGTTAAGTTTTCCAATCCACAAGTTGCCTGGAGTTTGCTAAGCTAATAGATGTTCAATTCCTAATCCTTCATTCTTTGCTCTAACCAAGAATAAAATAAATTCCAAATTTGATAGCAGTCCGTATGTTTTTTGTACGACTGGTGGACTTATTAATATTATTAATATTAGGCCATCCTAGGCTTTCTTAACTAGGTTTAAGAATTTATTTTATTCTCGGTTAGAGCAAAGAATGAAGGATTAGGAATTGAACATCTATTAGCTTAGCAAACTTTTGAAACAGATTTCTTTGGCGCCTGCCTTGCAGCAAACGGGCCTCCCTTGGCCCTATTAATAAGGTGTTAATACCGTTAATAAAGATAGAGAATAGCCTCCATCCTATAGCTAAGGCAGGGGTAGGCAACCTTGGCTCTTTGATGACTGGTGGACTTCCTGTACTAATCTTTTTTATTGATTGTTTCCATCAACATATGTTAACTTTTCCAATCTACAAGTTGCCTGGAGTTTGCTAAGCTAATAGATGTTCAATTCCTAATCCTTCTTTCTTTGCTGTAACCAAGAATAAAATAAATTCCAAATTTGATAGCAGTCCGAATGTTCTTTCTACGACTCGTGGACTTCAACTCCCTTATTAATATTAGGCCATTCTAGGCTTTCTTAACTAGGTTTAAGGCTTTTGAAGCAGATTTCTTCTTCCGCGACTGCGTTGCAGCCAACTGGCCTCCCCTGGCCCTATTAATGAGGTGTTAATACCATTAATAAAGTATGGTTAAATGGGCTCAAAACTTTGACGAGCCGAGTTTATTAGATACACGGGCGATAATTTGGGTGAGGAATGTTAAATTTACTCAAGCTCAAAATTGAGGAGAAAATTTCTACAAAATGTTTTATAGGTGGCACCTTGATCCACAAAAGATGTCTCGTACGTATCCAAATGTGCAGCCCAAATGCTGGAGATGCGGTTGTTTGGATGCAACGTATTATCACATTTGGTGGTCATGTAGAAATATAAAGGCTTTCCGGATCAAGATTTGGTGGAACATTCAGAAGATTTTTAATAGAAGGATAAATATTATACCACAATTGTTGTATTATTGCTGATTGCGACAGCAAAGAGATTATTTTGATGTTGAACTTAATCAAAGTGGCAAGGTGCTGATTGGGCAATATCGGAAGAAGGATTCTTTGCCTACTATAAAAGAATGGTTTTCTAAAGTTTCTTATTTATCAGAAATGGGAAAAATTTCAGCTTGTCCGAAAGACCATTCACAAGAGAGATACATTTCAGTGCGGAAAAGACGGGTAGATTTTGTACAGAATAAATATGGAATTAAAAAGTATTATTTAGCTTTTGAATAACTTACATTTAAGGGTAACGGTTAGAATTTTTGTTTTTACGTATTGGAGTTAAAGTATTTAAAAATTTCTTTTTTAGTATGTACGTATAATTGTTTGATGTTCATTTAATTTGTATGGTTTTTTTTTAACCCTGTATTCAGCTCTGGGAAGGAAGGGGGAGGGTAATGGGAGGGTGGGAGGGGGGGAGCATTTTATTGTAAAACTTTAAAAATTTTCAATTAAAAAAAATACTATTAATACAGATAGAGAATACCGTCATTTTAAAACGCCATTAAAAAGGTTTATTTCTTTGGGTGGCCGCATTACCGATTTTTGAGCACAGGAGGGCACAGTTTTCTGTCCCATAGCTTTGGCTGGGAGTCCATCCTAGGCCTATTTAAGGGTCTCCACGCTATAGCTAAGGCAGGGGTAGGCAACCTTGGCTCTTTGATGACTGGTGGACTTCAACTTCCAGAATTCCTGAGCCAGCCCTGCTAAGGGACGGGAAACTGGTCAAATCAGATACTGTAGCCACAAAAATAAATAAACCTCTTTAATGGCGTTTTAAGATGATTATTGTCGATTATTAAAACCTTATTACTACTCGGTTTAAGATTTGAACCAGGATTTCTTTTGCGCCCGTGTCGCACCGACCGGGCCCCCCGTCGCCACATTAATATTAATAATAAGGCGTTAAGAATAAAAATAGAGAAGAATAAGCTTCAAATGCTGTTAAAAAGTATTTATTTCTTTGGGCGGCAGCAATACCGGTTTTTGACCACAGGAGGGAAGTGTTTCCCATCCCATAGCATTAACAGGGAGGCGGTCGTAGGCCTTTTGCCCAGGATCGGGACACCGAGAAGCTAAGCCCCAAAGCGCAGAGCGTCAGCCAAAGGGTCGCCACTCTACGCCCTTCCGAAAGGGACGGGCCGCTTCCCTCGGCCTTCTGCGCATGTCCACCGGCGTCGTTGAAATGCGACCCTCCCAATATGGCCGACCTCCCGTCCGTCCTTCTTAATCATCCTCCCACTTCCTTTTTTACGGGGACCTTCTTGGCAGGGCGGACTCCACGTCCGATCAACGAGGTAAGCTTTAAAACCCCATTAAAAAGGCTAATTTCCCTTGGCGGCCGCAATACCCGTCCCATAGCATTTACCATCGAGGCCAGCGTAGGCCTCGTCCACGGCCTCAATGCCGCTATCGCTAAGGGAGGGAGAACAGTGCCCTCCCGTGGCCAAGCCGAGTATAGCAGCCAACAAAAGAAATAAACCTTTTAAAATGGCACAGGAGGGCAGCGTTTCCCGTCCCATAGCATTAACACCGAGAAGCTACGCCCCAAAGCGCAGAGCATCAGCAAAAGGGTCGCCACTTTATGCTCCTACGAAAGGGACGGGCCGTTTCCCTCGACCTTCTCTGAAAGGCAAACTTCCTGTCCGTCGGTGTCGGCCGTCCCACATGTACTGGGGAAAAGGACCTTCCCAATATGGCCGACTCCCGTTCCTTCGTTCTTAATCTTTCCCCCCTACGTCCTTTCGGGGAGACCTCCTCAATATGGCCGACTTCCTGTCCGCTCAAATTTGCTGTCTTTCAGGGTCGTTGAATTGCGACCTTCCCAATATGGCCGAATCCCGTTCCTTCGTTCTTAATCTTCCCCCTACTTCCTTTCGGGGAGACCTCCTCAATATGGCCGACTTCCCGTCCGGTCAAATTCGCCGTCCTCCAGGGTGTTTAAAAAGCTGGAGTCAAAGGTTCGAATCCTGGTGGGGTTTTCAGGTTTTGGGGGGTGTTTCGGGTTTAGGGGTGTTTTTTTGGGTTTAGGGGAGTTTTTTGTCCTTGGGGGGTGTTTTTTGAGTTTAGGGGGTGTTTTTTGAGTTTAGGGGGTGTTTTTTCGGGTTTAGGGGTGTTTTTTTGGTTTTTGGGGTGTTTTTTCGGGTTTAGGTGGGTTTTTTGTCTTTAGGGGGTGTTTTTCAGGTTTAGGGGCGTTTTTTCTTGTTTAGGGGTGTTTTTTTGGGTTTTGGGGTGTTTTTTCGGGTTTAGGTGGGTTTTTTGTCTTTAGGGGGTGTTTTTTGAGTTTAGGGGGTGTTTTCTGGGTTTAGGGGTGCTTTTTTGGGTTTAGGTGGTTTTTTTTGTCTTTAGGGGGTGTTTTTTGAGTTTAGGGGGTGTTTTTTGGGTTTAGGGGTGTTTTTCGGGTTTTGGGGTGTTTTTTCGGGTTTAGGTGGGGTTTTTTGTCTTCAGGGGGTGTTTTTTGTCTTTAGGGGGTGTTTTTCGGGTTTAGGGGTGTTTTTTCGGGTTTAGAGGGTTTTTTGGGTTTAGGAGGGTTTTTTGTC
>NW_024098141.1:0-81597 GCF_016545835.1 Crotalus tigris | reverse complement strand
TCCGGATGCAACCGGTCAAGTTTAGAAGTAAGTTGACGCCCCCAACGAAGTTCAGCTGGGCTTCTCCCTGTAGAAGTGGACGGTGTGGTGAGATAAGAAAGGAGAAAGTCAGCCAACCTGTGATGCCAGTCCCCGTAGGTGAGTCTTTTCAATGCGTCCTTTGTGATGCGCACCATACGTTCAGCCATACCGTTGTTGGACGGGTGGAAGGGTGCAGACGTGGCATGACGAATCATGTTTGCCTGTAAGAAAGCTTGGAATTCGGAGGAAGTGAATTGAGGGCCGTTGTCGGACACAATGACATCTGCAGCCCGTGTGCAGCAAAAATCCCCCTCAGTACCTGAATAGTCTTTGCAGTGGTGGTGGATGAGACAGGTACAACCTCAAGCCATTTTGAATGGCTGTCAACAAGGACCAGAAGAACTGGCCCTGAAAGGGCCCAGCGTAGACAATGTGAACCCTAGACCATGGGGACTGTGTTTCCTCCCATCTATGCACGGGAGCTTGGGGCATCTCTGGGCGAGATCGTTGGCACAGGTGGCATGCATGCACCTTAGCCTCAATATCTTTATCTAAACCAGGCCACCACAAGTGGCTGCGCACAAGAGCCTTCATACGAACAATGCCAGGATGACCCTCGTGGAGGGATTCTAAGACCCTAGTCCTCATTGAGGTGGGAATGACAACTCTGTTTCCCCAAAGCAGACAACCCTGAGAAAGGGACAGCTCGTTCCTGTTGGACCAGAAACTCTGAAACTCAGGACTAGGGCAGTGCTCAGGCCAACCAGACAAAACCCAGGAACGGACACGTGAAAGTGTGTGATCTGTACCTGATTCAGCGGCAACATCCCTGGCACTAAGAGGGAGCTCGGGCAAGGCTTGGATTGATAGAATGTTGACAGCTTCTACTACTGGCAGAGGCAATCTACTGAGGCCATCAGCATGGCCCATTTCTTTTCCAGGCTTGTGGAGTAAGGAAAAATCATATGCAGACAAAAAGATAGACCACCTAAGCATTCTAGGGGAAATGATTTGGGGAGTCTGCTTACGTGTGGTAAACAGCCCCAGCAGAGGCTTATGGTCAGTGAAGACCGTGAAGTGCCTGCCATATAGAAAGTCATGGAATTTTTTAATTCCCGCAACAACAGCCAGAGCCTCCCTGTCTATCTGAGCGTAGTTGCGCTCAGCAGAAGACAATGTTCTGGAGTAATATGCAACAGGAACCTGAGTTCCATCAGACCTGAGGTGGCTCAGGACAGCTCCAACCCCGTAAGGGGACGCATCACAAGCGATCCACACAGGAAGAGACTCGTTGACATGTGCAAGTACACTGTTAGAAGTGAGCAAAGCCTTGACTTAGTTAAAACAACCCTCATGCGTTTGTGACCACTGCCACATTGCTTGCTTGTCTAGTAGCCTGTGAAGAGGCTCAGCTACACTAGCTTTTTGTGGAAGAAAAGAATTGTAGAAATTCAGGAGGCCCAGGAAGGCCTGAAGTTCGGCCTTGGACTTTGGCCTAGGTGCTTCTAAAATAGCAGTCAGTTTGGATTCAGCAGGGTGAATCCCAGCAGAATCAATTTTGAACCCCAGAAATTCAGTAGAAGGCACCCCAATCATGCATTTGTCTTTTTTGAGCTTGAGGCCTGATTTCCTGAATCTTAACAGAACAGCTCTTAGCCTTTCAGCTAGAATGTGTGTTGAGTCTCCTGCAATTAAGACATCATCAAAGTAGGGGCAAACCCCCGGTATGCCCCGCAGTGTGTTTTCCATTACGCTTTGGAAAATCCCAGGAGCGACATTCACTCCAAACTGCAGCCTTTTTACCTTAAAGGCTCCCCTGTGGATCACAATAGTCTGAGCTATAGCATCATCATCATCAACAGGCAGCTGTTGATACGCTTGAGCTAGGTCAAGCTTTGCAAAAACGCGCCCCCCCTTGAGGGAGGCCAGAATATGACTGACCACAGGAACAGGATAGGCATGTTGCTGCAATGCCTTATTGAGTGTGCATTTGTAATCAGCACAAATGCGAATGTCCCCATTTGCCTTTAGAGGCGTGACAATGGGGGTCTCCCAGGACTGGAATCAACAGGTTCTAGGATTCCCTGTTGGATCAGTTTGTCTAACTCAGTGTCAATTTTACTCTTTAAAGCAAAAGGGACCCTTCTTGCTTTAATTCTAATGGGAGTGACAGTGGGGTCTAGCTTTAAGGACACAGGGGGTCCTTTGAATGTGCCCAGCTGGGGGCTGAAAACATCTGCAAATTCCTTGCAGACTTCCTGTAGGTCGAGTGTTTGTAAGCTGTTGAGTCCTGTGACGTGTATCCCCAGGGCCTCAAACCAATCGAGTCCTATGAGACTCGTTCGTTCACCCCCTACTACTAATAAGTCTAGTGGACCTTCAAAACTCTTGTATTGCACGTTAAGGGTGGCCTCCCCCTTAACACACACTCTTGAATTTTGAAAATCTGTTAACACAATGTCAGAAGGCCTTAACTTGGCCTGAGTTCCACTACCGGAACAAATCTTCCTAAATGTATGCAAGGAGATAATTGAAAAGGCAGACCCTGTGTCTAGTTCCATAGATAATGGAACCCCTTGTAGCTTCACCTTGAGTGACAGCTTTTTCTTAATGGGCTTGTGTGTGCCTGTCCTAAGGATGCTTCTTCGCGAAGCACAAAACCCTACCCTATTCTGGCTGGGGAATCTGGTACCTTTCAGGCGCAGTTCTTCCTGAGGTTGTACCTTTCGTCGGCCCAGACACACAGCTGCAATGTGTCCTTGTTTGCCGCATGCCCGGCAGGTAGCGGAGCGGAACTTGCAGTCGGTTCTCCTGTGGCGACCTCCACAGCCGATGCACTTGAGCGGAGCTGAAGAACTTCCCTTCTGTTTTTCTTCCTTCGTGGGGTGGAGACGGTCGACTTCCTCGTCCGGATCCTCCTCGGAGTTTCTTTGGACGTCTTCCTGGTGCACGGATGCAACCTCTGGACTGTTTCTGATCGGCCGCATGTTCTTGACAGCGCCGCCTGCTGCTTCTTCTGCGGTGACTTCCCTTAAGGCATCTTGGTAGGACAATTCTTCTTTAGCGAAAAGTCTCTGTTGTAGATCTCGATGCCTTAACCCGCACACGAATCGGTCCCTCAGTCGTTCTTCGAGGTCTTTGAACTCGCAGTGCTTGGCGGCCTTTCGTAATGCGGCGATGAATTCTTTGGCCGACTCACCGGGCCGTTGATCCCTCTGCTCGAAGGTGTGGCGCCATGCGATGACGGACATCTTGGGGTGGAAGTGCTCCTTCAGTAGCTTCTTCAGATCTGCGTAGCTTACAGACTCTACTGGAACAGGTGCTGCAAGGTTTTCTGCGATGTCGAAGGCGTCTTGGCCACAAACACAAAGCAGGGTGGCAGCCTTCAAGCTCTCTTCCTTCACTTAGTTTGCCTTGAAGTAGTTCTCCACCCTGGCTACGTATGACTCCCACCGCTCTGGATGTGAGACGTCGAATTCCGAAAGCCTTCTGATTTTTGCCATCTTCAGGAGACGGGTCTATCAGCCAGCCTACCCCCGAATGCGCACTGGATTGGCGGGTAGCTGCCGAGTCGACGCCGTTCCGCCGCTCAGGACTCACTTGGGTAAGCTTACACTTCTTCCTTTCCAGGCGGTGTAAGGCAATCCCACCTTCGTCGCCAGTGTTGAGTCCGTGGCGGGAAGCAGACACGAGAAGCAGTTGAAGTTCTCAGTTTTCTTTATTCTGCGTTCAGCTTACAAGTAGATGGCTTCAGCAGCTCCCAAAACCTCCCAACTTCTTATATAGACATTTCCCGGGTAAATGCGATACTTTTCCCGCGCCAGCACCCGCGCATGCGCACGGCGCTGGCGACAGCCTGTCTGGTCCCGGGCAGCTTTGCACCTGCCCGGGACTGCCTGCAAACGCCCGAGCCGTTTGCAAGGCTCGGGACATAACACCCATCATATAAGCCTAGGAGGGTACCTTTCGCTCTCAAGAGTAAGATTGATGCTGAGCTGGACAAATTGCTCCAGCAAGGCATTTTGGAACCTGTGGATTCAAGTCCATGGGAAACCCCCATAGTAACGCCTCTAAAGGCTAATGGGGACATACGTATTTGTGCAGACTACAAGTGTACACTGAATAAGGCGCTGCAACAGCACACTTACCCAGTACCCTCAAGGGAGGCCACATCTTTGCTAAGGTTGACCTGGCACAGGCCTATCAACAGTTACCTGTTGAGGAGGCAGCTGCAGAGGCCCAAACTATTGTAACACACAGGGGGGCTTTCAAGGTTAAGAGACTGCAATTTGGGGTAAATGTAGCCCCTGGCATATTCCAAAGTGTCATGGAAAGCACACTTCAAGGTATTCCGGGGGTCTGTCCATATTTCGATGATGTCCTCATCGCAGGGGAGTAATCTCAGAATTTAGCTGAAAGATTAAGGGCTGTTTTGCTTCGTTTTCGAAGAACAGGCCTTAAACTCAAGAAGGAAAAATGTAAGATAGGAGTCAATTCTACTGACTTCTTAGGATTCAGAATAGATACTCAAGGAATTAAGCCTGCTGAAACGAAATTGCAAGCCATACAGCAGGCCCCAAGCCCTAAATCCAAGAGTGAATTGCAAGCCTTCTTAGGCCTATTAAATTTTTACCATGCTTTTCTCCCTCATAAGGCTGCTGTGGCAGAGCCATTACATAGGCTTTTAGACAAGCAAGCTCCCTGGCAGTGGACGAAAGTCCATGACAAGTGTTTCAATGAGGTTAAGGCCTTGCTCACGTCTAATTCTGTTTTAGCTCATTTCAATGAGCAAATGCCTGTTTGCATCGCCTGCGATGCATCTCCTTATGGGGTGGGAGCTGTACTTAGCCATCTGAAGGCTGATGGGACACAGGTCCCTGTGGCTTATTATTCAAGGACTCTGTCTTCTGCAGAGCGAAATTACGCTCAAATTGACAGAGAAGCATTGGCTATAGTGGCTGGCATTAAAAAATTTCATGATTTCTTATATGGCCACCATTTCACGGTCTATACTGACCACAAGCCTCTGCTGGGTTTGTTTACAACTAACAAACAGACCCCACATATCATTTCTTCTCATATGCTGAGATGGTCCATTTTCCTGTCTGCATATGACTACATTACACCAGGAATAGAAATGGGTCATGCTGATGGCCTGAGCAGATTGGAACCAGATCCTGCTCCAGCAGTCAATATTCTGTCCATTCAGGAGTTGCCTGAGTCTCCCCTCAATGCTAGGGATGTGGCTGCAGAAACTGCCACTGATTACACGCTTATACGCATGCTGACATGGGTGTTGTCAGGATGGCTTGACAAGTGCCCAGATGCTGAGTTCCAAAGCTTCTGGCACAAGAAGCATGAGTTTTCCATTTTCAAGGGATGCCTGTTATGGGGAAGCAGTGTAGTGATCCCAGCCTCATTGAGGTCTAAAATCTTGATTTCTCTGCATGAGGGTCATCCTGGCATAGTCAGGATGAAAGTGCTTGTGCGCAGCCATCTCTGGTGGCCTGGACTCAATAAAGCCATCGAGGCCCAGGTGCACGGGTGCCAAGTGTGCCAACAGTCTCGGCCTGAAATGCCTCAGGCACCAGTACATAGGTGGGAGGAAACTCAAACCCCATGGTCTAGGGTACATATAGATTATGCTGGGCTCTTTCAGGGACAATTCTTCCTGGTTGTTGTTGATAGCCATTCCAAGTGGCTAGAGGTTGTTCCTGTTTCCTCCACTACTACTGCCAGGACCATCCAGGTGTTGAGAGGAATTTTTGCATCACATGGCCTTCCAGATGTTCTGGTTTCAGATAACGGTCCTCAACTTACCTCTTCTGAGTTCCAGACTTTTCTTCAGGCCAACCTGATCCGCCATGCAACTTCGGCTCCCTTCCAGCCATCCTCCAACGGATTGGCAGAGAGAATAGTGCGCACCACAAAGGATGCCCTTAAGAAACTGACTTACAGTAACTGGCATCACAGGTTAGCAGATTTCCTTCTTGCACACCGCACCACACCATGCACTGCCACAGGGAAGAGCCCTGCTGAACTCCGCTGGGGTCGACGCCTCATCACTAAACTGGACAGGTTGCACCCTGACCGGGTGGCTTCACAGGTGTCACAACCACGGGCACTTAAGAGACTCCAAGTGGGCGATCCGATCTGGGCTCGGAACTATGGGCCTGGCCATCTCTGGGTCACAGCTGTGGTCTGCAAGGTCTCTGGGCCGTTGTCATACGAAGTTGCCTTGGGAGACGGCCGCGTTCTGTGCAGACACAGAGACCAACTGCGTTGGAGACTGGACTCTCACTCTTCTGCTCCTGACTCTGCTCTGGGGGGGGAGAGGAGGACCATAACATGCATTCTGAGGCTCAGTTTTACTGGCCCACAGGGCGTCTATAGCTGATACTTAGGCTACTTGGGATTCATCCCACGGTTCCGCAAGTGTTCCAAACAGGAATTCAATGGATAGGGGGTCATCCCACACATCCATAATTACTCCAGACAGGGAGTCACACCGGGGTTATTCACAGTTTTCATACATGACAGATAGCGCTCCAGACAGGGAGACTGACCGGGGCTATCCACACAACCCACAAACTACAAGAGAAAAAGAATGCCAGCAGGAACACTTGCCAAATTCTGCAATTGCTCCCAAAAGGAGGTCAACAGCTAGGGGGGTTGCCACACAGGCAACTCCTGACTCTGACACCTTGGGCACATGCTTGGGGGCTACGGAGTATTGGGGTACCTCCACCACCGAGCAATCTCCATCTGCTGGCCTGGGGTTCGAGGGACAGTGGTCCCAAGAAGGTTCCATTGTGGACCTGGGGAATGCCACAATTCCTAGGTATGTTGGCCTGGGCTTAGAGGGTCCAGCCAGCCAGCAGATGGGCAGGTCAACCGGGTATTTGGGGCAGCAAAGTCCTGGCCTGCCGAGCCTGGTAGGCGAGCAGCTAGGCCAGGCAACAGTACCAGGGTCACCTGGAAATTTAGGGCAGCAACGTCTTGGCCCACCTGGCCTGGTAGGCGAGCAGGTGGGCCAAGCAATCTCTCCTGGTCCGAGGAGGTCGCAGTGGGCCAAGTGCCCACCCAAATATCTTAGGGACTTTGTGAAGTTGTTGTCAAGTTCAAGGGGAACATCTCATAAGAGCCCTCAATAAAAGGCATATTATTTTGTATTATTTTTCCTGATTTCGGATACATGTATTCCCAAAATGAAGTGGAGGGGGTTTTGCCTGAGGGTAACCTCAAGCCTTCCACAGTCAGTGCATTTGATTTAAGGAACTATATGTCACTTCCCCACATTAGGTTGTACATGTATGTGTGCAGAGAAGTTCCATCTAGGGGGGAGGGGGGTTGTGTCCTGAGGCTGCAAAAGCAGGCTCGGGACGTTGCAATGGTCCCGGGCATTCCAGAAGCTGCCCAGGACCAGACTGAGTGGCGCCGGATACTTTATTATGTTTCTATCCGGGTCTCTGGTTGCTTTTAAGAGAGAGGCCTGCGAGCCTGTGGTTTTTCAAGTGTTGGTGATTGTAAATAAAGAGCTGTTAACTTCGTCATGACTCCTCATCATTCGCCATTGAACGGAGGACTTAACAGGTGACACCTCCCCAGCTGCATTTCTTGCCTGTTTTTCTCCCTCCCTCATCTCAAATATTTTCCCACCACTCTGTACTTAGGAAGGAAGGAAGGAAGGAAGGGTCTGAGGGAAGTCCTGCCCTGCTGTCCTTTCACCATCCCCTTGCCCCCTCCTCCTGGCCTATCCTGGGGGTCTCCCATCCTATTGCTAAGGAAGCTTTGGATACAAAGCCGGGTCTCCTCCCATGGCGAGGGAATGAGCCTCCCTCTGACTTTGCCCTCGTACCCATCATGAGCAACCTGGATAAGGAGAGCAAGCTCAGCAGCAGCAGCCTTGAGGAGGAGGTAAGTGCAGCTGGGCGCCCCCTTGGGGAAGTGGGGCTGGGCTTGGTGCCACAGGTGCTCAAGGGCCAGGCTGGGTGTTTGACCTCTGCTGCCCAGGGCTCCAGGCAGTCTGCACCACCATCCAGCCCTCCCACATGGCCTGAGAGGAACATGGATCCTCCATGTCTTGGCACTTGCCCTGGTCCCACCCCCTTCTGCAGAGACCCTCAGATCTGTCCCACTCCTGCCCAGGCCCCCACGGGTACCCTTGAGGCGAATGATGTAGAGCTGGCCATGCCCACCCAATGGGCCACACCCACTCCCTCCACACCCACCCAGTAGGCTGCACCCACCCTGGCCACACCCACCTGCCCCCCCAAGGGCAACCACAATGCTGATGCAGCCCTCAATGAAATTGTAGGCTTGTCACAGGGTTCCTCCCAGACAAAGAGCTTTGCAGAAGTTAGGCAAGGTTTCATTTTGCTAGCATGTCGCACAAGAGCATTCTCAGACTGTGGTTCTCAATCCTTCTCTTAGGAGCTGGTAAGTTTCTAATATTAGATGCTGTTTATTGGTTTGTTTCCTTGAGTCCAGGCAGGATCTTTGCTGGAATAGATATAAAACTCTTGACAAACTTTTTTCCCACCCTGAAAAGCTGAGAAATAGAACATCAAGAAAAAGGCAGATAAGGTTGAAAGAATAAACTCTAGCAGAAGAAATAGAAGATATTTCCCCCATTTTTCTTCACAAAACATAAGAAACATAAAGATAACCCCATTATCTATGTTTCGTATGGTTCTGATGTTACTCAACAGTATAGTCTAAATTAACAGGACTAAAAAGCCAATTTCAGATCAAAATCTAACAATACGGCAAGTCGAGAGCATGTAAATAAAAATTTCAAAGTCTCTTATCATTTTATGTTGGTTAAAATAACTACAAGCTATTTAAATAAATAAGAAAAGCAAAAAAAGTTAAAAACAGGAAACAGATTTTTTTAAAAAAAGCAAAAAAAAACGAAGTTCAGGAAATACAGCTTTATAATCACCAAGAAATATATACAATTTGAAATATACCTAGCTAATATTTTAATTATCAGATGCCTTTGTAGTTTGCCAACAGCAGTATCTCTGCTAGGGACCTTGGTGAGGTTTTGTATATGACTTTTGTGCAAGGTTAAAATGCAGAAAAACGTTTTGGAAGAATTGCTGAAGGAAATAAAATGGTTCAGATTACCAAACATCACAAAGGCAAATAGTGAAACACAAAAATATCTAAATGCTAAGAAGCATTTGAGTGCATTATAATACTACTTTGTGATTGGATACTGAAATGCTAATATTCTGAACTACCAGACTGATAGGTCGAAATCTGAAAGTGTCTGGTGGACCCTTTTCTGACCACCTTCTTGAACACAAGGTCTGGGGCTTTCATGAGCCCCTCACCCATTTCTGGAGTGTATTTGAACCAGTGTGAGTTTGGAGGACACGGGGCAGAGAGAGGGCAGGGCAGAACAGCAGATGTAAGTCAGGTGATAAAATTCTTGGTATTTGTGAGACCATCAAGGAGACCCTGAAACCAGGGGGGTGGGGGGAGGATGGGTTGGAGGTTAAATAGTTCAGATAAGTAGAAATAGTTTTATTGTACATAATATTGATGTTTTAATTTGGAGAGAGGAATTGCTAGGGCATTTCCCCTGGACCGCATCCGGAGTGAGAAGATAGGAGGAAGGGGAGAAGTAAGTAGGAAGGTTGAGGAGAAGGAGGAGAGGGGGGGAGTGAGGAAGAAGAGGGAAAGAGGGAAGGGAGAGAAGAGGTTAGAGGGTGGATGCGGTTTGGGGGGAAGTGGGTGAGCAATACCGAAAGTTGTGTGTATAAATTTATTTTATTTTTTATCTGAGGTAATTTTTATGAATGTAACGTAAAATTGAAAATAAAAATTTTTTTACAAAAAAAAAAAAGGAGACCCTGAAACCTTTGGGCTTATTATTATCACTGTGTTTGTTTGTTTATATTTCATATTTCTAAACCGTCCCAAAAATACAGAGGAGCTGTAGTTAATCCAAGTTCATCAGTCTATTAGAATAAGAAAATAGCAGAGTTGGAAGGGACTTTGGAGGTCTTCCAGTCCAACCCCCTGTTCATGCAGGAGACGCTATGCCAGTCCAGACAAATGGCTGCCCAGTTCTTCTTAAAAGCCTCCAGTGTTGGAGCCTCCAACCTTTGGAGGCGAGGAGTTCCTGCCAGCTGTCCATGAATTCAGGAATCTCTCCCTCGGGGCTTTTGTGATAGATCCTTGGTTTCAGTGAATCCAGGGACAAATTGCAAGTTGAGCCCTGAAGGAGGACTCCAATGAGGAAGATTAACACCACCCATTTTCATATAGAGAGTGCCTTCACATCAGTGGCAAAGAAAATCTATTGATTTATTTAGATCCCACCATTATTATTTTTATAAATAACTCAAGGTGGTGACGACATCTAATAATCAGTGGAACTGCTTTTGCCTTCACACGTTCTGGGTGCTCCATCACGGGAGGTCTTTCAAAAGAGATGGGATGATAGAGAGCCTCCCGCTCGAGATGGGCTTTGGGCTGGAAGACCTCCAAGGTCCCTTCTAACTCTATGATTCTATCTTTTAAGTCCTAGCATGGCATAAAAAGATAGGAAGAATCAAATAGGCCACCTTCCGAGAAGAGATGTGTATAACCATTTATCTGAAATAGTGTAGGGCTGGCGTTCCCAATCTTGGCAAGTTTAAAACTTGTGGACTTCAACTCCCTGAATGTCCCAGCCAGCATAGCTGTGACGTGGCTGGCTGGGGAATTCTGGGAACTGAAGCCCACAGGTGTTAAAGGAGGATCTCCTGCTCGAGCAGTGGGTTGGACCAGAAGACCTACCAGGTCCCTTGCAACTCCGTTATTCTGTTATTAGTCTGCAACACGGACATTGTGGAAAATACCCACACAAGGACATACGAGGAGGTGGGAGAAAATAAGGAGTAGCCCATCCTCATGTTATGCAGCATGTGAGACCGTTTAGCCCGGAACAAAGGTCACCACAACAGACCATGCATGGTCTGAAGGAGGTGGGCGGACCCAGTTTTGGGGCCTATTTACAGTCACAAAGGAAACTAGGAAGGAAATGAAAATGCAATGAGATGGGGAAATCTAGGGGGGAGGAGACAGGCATCTTGGCTCTTCCTGATAAGACCCCTCAGCGCATTTGGAGAATGTGCCTTGCTGCAGATAAGAGCCTGGTGTGGAGGGCAGGCATGATGGGGCTGAAAAACAGGAAGAAGAATAGCTTCCTTAGATAGGGAAGGGGGGACACAGTCAGCTTGTATGCAATGAATTTCAGACTTAGCATGTTTTCCCTTAACTTTTTAGCAATTGTGGATCTTTCAAAAAAAAAAAAAAGCATTCCACATCTTGCATTAAATACCAACATTAGTTTAAGACATTATTATTCATAATCTACCAGAATAATGTGAATAATAATATATTGATGATAATATAATTATATATATATAAAAACATTAATATAAAAATAATAGCTGCCTAGTGGCGCAGTGATTAAAGAGCAGTATTGCAGGCTAACTCTGCCCACAGCCAGGAGTTTGATCCTGATGGGGCTCAAGGTTGACTCAGCTTTCTATCCTTCCGAGGTTGATAAAACGAAGACCCAGATTATCCCCCAAAGGTGCTTTTTCAAAAGGCAACTGGACTTTTTCTTGAAGGCTTTTTTCCTTCTCATCCAAGAGGATTCATGAGTTCTGAAGTGAAGCTGAAGTAGAAGAACCAAAGATGCTTCTTGGATGAGAAGCAAAATGTCTTCAAGGAAAAAACCAAGAAAGGCCAGCTGCCTTTTGGAAAAGCACCTTTGGGACAACCGTGACCTGGAGGACTGAGGGTCTCCAGAAGACCAGATTGTTGGGGGCAAGATGCAAAGAATGCTTCAACACTGTAAAGTGCCCAGAGAGAGCAGCTTAAATGCTAATGATCAGGGTTCTCCTGTATTCTAACAGCAATCAACCCAACCCAAGTTATTGTGACGACAGCCAGCCCTGCTTGCAGGAAAGAGGGCCTCTTAAAGGAAACCACAAAACAACCCATCTGTTATTACAGTTTTACTAAGTTTTGGTTTTGTTTTTAGTGGTTTTGAAAGTCCTCTTGAGCAGCAAAATTTGAAATCATCATCATTGTCCTGTCAACCACTGCAGAGGACTAAGGGTCTCCTCGGGACTGGTCAAAAAAGTCAAGATGGCAGCTCTGAGGGGCTTTGAATGCATCTGTGGACGTCCCTGGCAGAGGATTAAACTAAGGATAGAGGACCCAGAATAGGGCAGGGCCATGCTTTATTTATTTATTTTATTTCTTTATTTAGGATATTTATTTGCCACCTATCTTGTGCCCAATGATTCTGGGTGGCTTTAGATCCAGTTCCAAGAGTCTGTGGCTTAGAAACAGAATTTCTGGTCCCAACTGTAGTTGTAAGATGAGCACTACCTGTATAAGCTGATAGCAAACCCCCTCCCCTCTAGCACTGATGATGTTGCCTAGCTGGGCAATGAAACGTCTGCAAGGAAACCACCCAGCTCAGAGAGCACCCAGGAGCCCTCAGTTCAACCCTGAGCTGCGAATGCTCCCTTCAGGTGGAGTGAGCAGATGGCAACAGGGATTTGCCAAAATGTATTCCCCTCCCAGCCTTCTGCACGAGCTCATGTCAGCATCTACTGGGGGGAAGTTCATCAACGGACATATTATATTCATAGCCCCATTTATATTGCAGTCATAAGCATCTTACTCAGAAGTCACCCGTACTATATTCAGCAGTACTTCCTTTTATTTATATATAACTTTTTCAATGACTTGATGCAAACTTTAAAACTGTGTTCTCTGCCGGTCACAGATCACAAGGGAATTAATCAGGTTCCTCTGGAATTTCTGTAAAAATGCTTCAGTTGAGTTGGGCCAAAAGTCCATCCTAACCCAGTATTTTGCCTCTGGATGGCTCCCCTGATGCCTCTGAGATGCTTGGGATGATCGACCCACCTCCCACCATTGTTCTCCTGAAAATGGCATTTCACAGAATAACAGAGTAGGAAGGGACCTTGGAGATCTTCTAGTCCAACCCCCTGCTCAAGCAGGAGATCTTACACCATTTCAGATAAAGTCCAATCTCTTCTTAAAAGCCTCCAGTGTTGCGGCACCCACAATCTCTGGAGGGAAGCTGTTCCACTGGTCAATTGTCCTCCCTGTCAGGAAATTCCTCCTTAGTTCTAGGTTGCTTCTCTCCTTGATGAGTTTCCATCTGTTGCTTCTTGTTCAGCCTTTAGGTTTGATCCCTATTCTCCAAATATTCTCTATCCCTAACTCACGAGGACCACAGCTCCTCTGCCTCCTCAGCTCTATTTACATCAAGGTTGATCTTGCCTCCAAGTTGTGGGTGCTCCATCATGAAGGTTTCCAAGAAGAGAGTGGACAGCTGTTTATCTAGAATGGTATAGAATCTCCTGCTTGAGCGGGAAGTTGGACTAGAAGACCTCCAAGGTCCATTCCATCATGCTATATTCTATGTTTTAAGTCTGGAGAAATTTGACTTAATTTTGACTTCACCTTTCTGACTCTGTTTCAATATTTTTTGGAAGTTTCCTCTTTATGGTCAACTGTGACTCTTTCAAAACCACCAGACAACTCCCCACTTGCCTAATTCTTAGTTACTCATCTCTTTAGCAACATTCCTCCATCTTACAAGAGGAGAAAGCCAGGCCTTTCTCTTTGGTGGAGTATCTAGTCTAAGATTTGGCTGGGTAAAACCAGGATGACCAGCCATAATCAAGATGCTTGTTCTCTCACTGTCCTGAGGACCCTTTCCAGCTCAGTCTTTGTGCCTAATGGGAGGAAGGAGGTCATCCGAGACCCATCTGAAGGAGGCACATGTCAGTGAACATGGTTGAGAGAGGAGAACCTGGTACTTTCCATCTCATCTGAGGTCCAGAGAGTGCTTCTCCAAGAACAGCTCCATAAGGGTGTGTCTAAGGCACAGTTTCCCAACCTTGGCCCCTTTAAGATGCATGGACTTCAACTTCTAGTTTTCCCCAGCCATCTGGCTAGGGACTTCTGGGAGTTGAAGTCCATATGTCTTAAAGAGGCCAAGGTTGGGAAGTCCTGGTCCAAGGTGTATGAACAGGTTCTTTCAGGAGTTCAGTGAGTACTTGGAAAAAGCAGGTAAGGCTCATCCTTCTCATCCTCCACCCTGCCATTTTTTCACTTTTGATTGGAATCAAATCCAAGATTTTCCCAAGCAAGACTCATGCCCTTGTTGACCAACTATTTTGAGAAAAAAGCATGTGATAGTTCTGGAAAAAAAAAGGTGAACCACCCTAAGCGTTGGCAAAGTTGGCAGAGCAATCTCCTCTCAGTTGGTTCAGTCACTTGAAGGACGATTCAAGGGAACTCTGAGGATGCCCTCCTTCAGTCAGTGAGACCCTGAAAACTATAAGGGAGTGAAGTTGCATCTAAACATGGGATGCTCCCAGGTGCTGAGCATGGGTTATCCCAAGGTCATGTGGCGAAAGGCGGTTTTCAAGAGAAGTCATCTGCAATAATATTTTGAGAGCTTCTTTGGTTTTGTGTCTACAACAACAACACAAAAATGGGGAAGGAACATCACAAGCGAAGCTGTTAACGTGGGAGAGAGCAGAGGCGAAGACCACATGAGTAGCAACACATTTCTTTTGAAGTCATTTTTTAAAAGCTATTAGTGGATGCTCCCATTTGGGGAATTCATAACCATGAAATGGAACTTGAGGATCCTTTGTCCACGGAGAAGCGCTTAGCAAAGAACAGCCTTCTTTATGGACGTTCCATCACTGGAGGCTCTCAAGAAAAGGTTGGACAACCATTTGTCTGGAATGGTATAGGGTCTCCTGCATTGAGCAGGGGGTTGGACTAGAAGACCTCCCAGGTCCCTTCCAGCCCTATGGTTCTAGGATTCTATGATTAGAGTAGTTGAAAGGCCTGAAAACAGTCAGAGCCTCCCTGAGCATCCATCAGGCAGAGGGAATTATCCCACTCAGACAGGAGATCCTGGGGTGAAAGATTAGCAAGACAGAGACTGTGTGTTATGTGGATCCTTCTGTGCACTCTAAAACTAAATAAGTTCTCTGCATGTGACAGAACATTAGTTAGTTTGCTTTATATGGCCAAATTAAGTACAGTTTTAAGACAGTTGTAAGAGAAAGAAACCTTATAAAGATGAAACAGGCCATTTTTAAAAAACCTGTAACAGTCTAAATCACAGAACCAACCTATACTACTCTATTATGAGAACAGTTAAACAATTACCAGTTACTAAAAATGAAAACAACAGAATATTTAGGTTTCAATCCTGTAATGACTGGACTTCGGGCTCCTTGTGTGATTATTCTCAGAAGGCTACATAAAGGAGTATGAAGCTGAATAACTCTTGCTGACCATCCCTCATTATAAAATCACAAAATGAAGTTTGGAATTCTGCCCTGAAAGGTTCATGAGATTCTGAAGAGGGAAAAAGGAACTGTCTTTTAACCCAAAAAACAATGGTGATAAAGAGCTTGAATTTGGTTTAATATAGGTCACAAGGAAAAGGCTCAAATTTGGGTTTATAAAAAGGTGCCAGATGGGCCAGAAGAGACCATGGCCAAGTCATAGTCTCCCCCACCCATATTCATTATGTTTACTGTGAGATCCTCCTAAGGCAGTGTTTCCCGAACTTGACAATTTTAAGGCATGTGGACTTCAACTCCCAGAATTCCACAGCCAGCAATGCTGGCTGTGGAATTCTGGGAGTTGAAGTCCACATGCCTTAAAATTGTCAAGTTCGGGAAACACTGTCCTAAGGATCTCAGTGAATGGATGGTTGTGTCCTAGAAGAAAAATGCAGCTGAGGGGAGAGGAATAGTTAATCCTCTGGATTCTGCTGCACATCTATGCACCATCATTGGAACAGGGATCTTCTTGAGAGAGATCAAGTTCATAACATAGCAAAATGCATGTTATGAATACTAACCATTTTGTGAAATGTTAGGGCAGTGATTAGGTGCACGGGCAATTGGTTCTTTTGGATCCAGAGATAATGAACACCCCAATAAATAAAGGGAGATTAAACTTTATTAGCTCAATTAAATAGATTTAAAAGCAGAGCATTAAGCATACATACTAAATGAGATAATACCCAAATTGCTTACAAGTTTACAGGAGCTCCTTAATAAAATGACAGCAGAGATACCCCAAGGACAGTCAGTTTCCCTCGTACAGTGGTGGCGAACCTATGGCACGCGTGCCAGAGGCGGCACTCAGAGCCCTCTTTGTGGGCACGCGTGCCGTCGCCCCAGCAGAGTTCGCCAGAGTAGCGAGCACGTGGCGTTTGGAAGCGACGGGGCAAGAAGTGAATGAGCAAGCAGCGTTGCCACTCCCAGGATGCCCCGGAGATGGCGAGGGATTGGCACCCACCGCCCTGGCCCCAGCCCCACTTGGCCCCACCCAGCAGCCCCCAAAGCGCATGCACAGGAGGTGGTGAGCGCACGGGGGCCAACAGCATCAGACAGCAGGGGCTGCGTAGCCTGCTATAAATACCAGTCCTGCGCCCTCCAGCAGCAGTGCTATGGCGGCACCGGCAGCACAAGTTGAGGGAGCACGTGATGTGGACCGCCGGACACACCTACTCCATCCCATCTCTTTGGTTGGAGAGCTGGTCACCACTGGTCATCTCCTCAGCCCTGAGCATCTTGCCCTTGGCCTGCGGGTGGAGCGCATTCCCCTTGCACACCTCACTACCTACTGTGGCTGCCAGCCTCTCGCATAGGTCCATTAATTAATTTTTAATTTTTTTTTAATTTATTAAAATTTATAGACCGCCCCACTCCCGCAGGACTCCGGGCGGTTTACAATAAAAACACAACATAACTTAACAAACAAACAATACAATAACATTCATCCAGGGGTCAGATTTTATAAACCCCAGGCCTGCCGGAAAAGCCAGGTCTTAAGCAGCTTGCGGAAAACCAACAGGGTGGGAGCGGTCCTAATCTCCGGGGGGAGCTGATTCCAAGACGTGGGCGCCATCACAGAGAAAGCCCTCCCCCGCGGCCCCGCCAAATGGCACTGCTTGGTCGACGGGACCTGAAGGAGGCCCAGCCTGTGGGATCTAACTGGACGAAGGGAACTATGAGGTAGTAGTCGGTCTCACAAATAGCCTGGCCCTGAGCCATATAGAGCTTTAAAGGTAATAACCAATACCTTGAATTGGACCCGGAGACCAATAGGCAACCAGTGCAGCTCACGGAGGATAGGTGTAACGTGGGTGTACCGAGGAGCACCCACTATCACTTGCGCGCCTGCATTCTGGACCAACTGTAGTCTCCAAATACTTTTCAAAGGTAGCCCCATGTAGATCGCGTTGCAGTAGTCCAGACATGAGGTGACAAGGGCATGAGTGACATTAGGCTGTAGCCCCCAGCTGCAGGCCTACCCAGCACGAAGGAGGCAAAGCGGTTGGCTAGGAAACCCTACTTAGAGATGATAGAGCACGCCCAGGCCCAGCAGGCAAAAGGCCATCTCAAACGGGGAAAGCCGGATCCCCATTGGCGTCATGGCCGCCCAGGCCCAGCAGAGATGGGGGGAGGCATGCAATCCTAGCTGAAACTGGAGGGCCATGGTGCCGATGGGGATCCGGCTTTCCCCGCTCGGGGTGGACTTTGGCTTGCTGGGCGTGGGCGTGCTCTACCACCTCTACTCAAGCTTGCTAGCTGGTCTTTTCGCCTTTGTGCTGGGCGGGGCAGGCACTCCGGGCAGTGGTGGCAGCCTAATGGACCTGTGTGATCTGCTGGCGGCGGCAGCCCGAGGCAGGGCCAAAATGTGTTGGGTGTGTGAGGGGAACAGGCTTCATGTTTGGCCCACGGCCAAAATCTGCGAGGGGGCTAAGGAGATAACCAGCAGTGACCTGCTCTCCAACCGCAAGCAAAAACAGATGGGATGAAGTAGGCGCATCTGGCGATCTGCATCATGTGCCTCCCCCCTCCCCTACTCTGCCTGCTGCTGGAGGGCTGGCGCAGTATTGGCAGCAGGTTGCGGAGTGGAGAGTTGAGGGACCGGCAGGCTGTGGCTGCTGACGGACACCGTCGACCCCATGTGGTCGTTGGCCTCTGTGTGCAGGAGCCAATAGTGTCAGGCAGCAGCCGCCCCGGGCCCTGCCTCACCTTGCCCCAAAGCAATGGCACCCCCACCCTGTCCCCTGCCTTGCCTTGCCTCATCCTGCAGGACGAGGCTCTTGCCCACCGCCCCACCCACCAGAGACCCCCCTGGATTTCCTCAACCCTGCCCGGCCTCCACAGGCATCCCCCCCACAAGCAATATCGAGGGGGCCATACTCATCCCCAGCCATGCCCACTCAGTCTGCCATGACCACCACAGCCACACCCACCCAGGGGCCCCTGGCCCCCCCTGAGGGCAGCACAATGCTGATGCGGCCCTGGCACTTTGGGATAAATGGGTTTTGGGTTGCAGTTTGGGCACTCAGTTTGAGCAGATCAGCCTGGGGCCTGGTGGAGCTTTGGGTCTCCCTGGTTGGGCAGACCCCCCCCTTTTGAACCCCAAAGGGAGGACTGAGCTCCCACATAGGACATTTGAACCCCTCTGATTTCTCTAAGAAGAGAAGGCCTTTGCCCAGGGAAACACCACCATGTCCTTTATCCGGGAACCATTTTGCCCTTTCTTAGAAAAGGTTTCCCTGAAATTTGAGGGTCAGAAATGGGATGCTTGGAGGGTCTCTTGTGATCCAACCTTGAAGGCTTCTTCTCTCTCTTCTCTCTGACCATGCAGAAGCTTCCGGAGCAGAAGAACTGAACAGGGTTCTGGGGGAAACTGTCACATTCCAAGTGAAGATCACTGGACCCTATAAATCAATATCCTGGAATAAAATTTCCGGCATCGGATCTGGAAATATTGCTGTGGTGACCTTTAGGGAGCCATGTGCCCTTCTGGTCCTCCTACCAGCTTTTGAAAACAGAGTGACTGTTTCCAAGGACTGCAGAGGATTACTTCTCAGTCATGTGAAGAAAGAGGATGCAGGACAATACACTACACAAATTGTTTTACAAACTGGAGAGGCAGTGAAAGAATTCTTTGAGCTACGGGTTTTTAGTAAGTATCCCAGCCATGGCAGCAAACTCCTGGCCTCCCTCCTTTGCCCAGGATAATGTGGAGAGGTGGGGCTTTTCTGCTGGGGGGGGGCTTTGGGTGTCCAGTTTCTGAAGAGACACACTTTCTGGATGGAGCCCAGAACTGCTCACCTACTGCTTTCCTTTTTGCCTTTTGTTCCAGCATGTTCTGCCCGTCAGATGTTTGGGCAGAGTTTGGTCCATTTATACAATGCAAATTGGCTCGATGTTCTCCTCAGGCGTAGCCTAGCATATCTTTGCTCCACTTATAGGCCAACATTTCCCTGTCTGTTCCATCCTGCTGACCATCTTCCATGCCAGGAGCTTTGGCACGGTTGAGGACTTGCATTTCTATGATGGGCTAGAAGTGGAGCTCAAGTGGTCTCCTTTGAACCCCTCCCCTTGGAAGGAGGCCTGAGGGGGGGGGCAGCCCAGCCTTCTCCAGGCTTCCCCCTCCATGTGGCCCAGCCTGCACCAGAGCAAGCCAGGTGGGTGGGGTGTCGGGAGGAGAAAGGCAGGTTTGCTTTGAGGCTGGACTCTCCAGAGAAGACCCTCAGGACCCCCTCCATGGATCTGGTGGGACTGGCTGGACTCACAAGCTCTTTGGGGAAGAGTCAAGGGGGCTTGAGGAGGTGAGCCTGGAGACTCATCATCCTGTTCTCAGAAGGGTTTGGTGGAGGGCAGAGGATGAAGGGTCCTATTGTCTTCTCCCTGGTGGGCCTCACCCATGAGTGTCACAGGTGCGACTGGAGAAGATTTTGGGATTGTTATTTGTGACACAAATGGGTGATGCATATTTTTTCTCCTCTAATCTAAACTGTCAAAACCATTTCTTTCATTTGGGGTCTTATTTTCAGGTTCCGCCATTAGTTCAGCGGGAGGGGGGGGACGCTGGGGTGCTACATTATATCACTCTCTGCTTTCTTTCTCATGCCTGTGCCTTACTCTATCCCTTTGATGTTCCTTGGGGTGAGAAAGGAATGTGCCTTGGGCCATTTGTCTTCCCTCTGGCCACTGAAGCCGCAGACATCAAGGCACGAAGTAGCAGCCTTGAAAGAGGCACTTTATGGTCCTGTTTCCCACCACCACTTCATGCCTGTGGATTGGCCAGCTTGAACCATCCAAACAGACAGTTGGGATGGGGTTTGTGAATGACTCTTTTAAACTATTATTTCCCATGGGAAACCTTTAGATCCTGCCTTCTATGTCTATTGTCAACTTCTCCCAATAAAAGTTCCTTTTGGAAAGATGCTGTTCCAGGAGTTTTGCTTTCATGGGAAAAGGAATTGAGGTGGGTCCTTACATAAACAAAACCACTGGCTGATCCATGCTGTTGCTGCTTTTCTTCCCTTGTTGGCCTTCCTGTAATTTTCTGGTCTTTCATAAACGGTGTCTCTCCATCTCCTGCTTAGGAGAGTTGCTGGACTCTCAGCTGAAAGTGACTTGCACTTCTGATGGGGCTGGAAATGGAACTTGGCAGCTGAATTGCTCTACCAAGACCTGGGAAGACAGGGTGAATATCAGCTGGACTTCAGTCGCTAAGAGCACGGATCCCAGCCCTGGGAGTTCTGTGATCCAGTTTGTTTCCCAAGATCTCAATGCAACATGCACAGCAGAAAACCCTGTTAGCAGTGCATCCAGGATGGTCTCCTTAAAACAAGTTTGTGCGGGTAAGTTTTTATATTCTTAAAAGAGGCCGTGAAACCAGAGGTGGATCTGAGATTCTCTGGAATATAAGGTCTCCTGCTTGAGCATGGGGCTGGACTAGAAGACTCTCAAGAAGATGTAAAAGATCTTCCAACTCTGTTATACTGTTACTATTACATTTAGCTGGGAGACAAAAGGTCCTGGAGAAGGTCCTGCAGAAGAACCATGGAATTTCAAAAGGGATTGGGCTACACCAACAATCCACAAAGAAGTCTGTGCAAGCATATGGATTAAAGTTATTAAGCACTACTTCCTACCATCACCAATTATATTCCTTTAATTTATTTTTCCTCTTTTAATCAGGTTGAGGGGAAGGCATCTCTAACTGGAATTTGAAATCCTATTTAGCCTTTTAGTTTTCCCTTTCCATTGGATTACATATGTGGCATTAAGAATCAGAAAGCAGCTGATTGAGGAGTTTCTCCAGTTATGAAGCTACTAAGCATTTCAGCATTTCCTGAGATTGACCACTGAGGCACCTTGTGTGCATCTTTCCCTTGTGAATAATAACACCAGCAACATTTCATTTGGATCACTCTGTTAGCAAATCCCATATACATCATCTCCAAGAAAAGAAACTGGGTTTACAGACAATGAAATGTAGAACTGGCGACTGGCACAACTGATCAGTTAATTTAGGAGAAGGCAGCCAAATTGCCTTGGTTTATCCTAACTGTAGGATCCACGAATTGTCAGGTGTGAACAACCAGACCCACACTTGTAGAGTTCAAATTGGCTACTTTATTGTTCTCTGACTATAATACAGGAATTTGTCCAGATGGGCAGCTTTCACCTGGGAAAGACCGGATAAGGCTTTCAGATTTTATCTTCTTGTGTTTTTGTAGCGTGTCTAGGCTAATTCCCCACCTGAGCCCTCCTCCCAACAGGGATAGTTGCTCTCCAACAGGGACACTAAATCAGGGGAAATAGGAACCTGGAAGGATCCTCAAACAAGGAGTCAAAATTCCTTGTTTGGTTCCTTGCTAGACAGATCTCTAGATGGCGAGGTGATGATGACACTGCACAGACATTCCAGTTATTGAGAATATATTTCACCTAGTTAAATCTACCTCCTGAATTGGCAAAGCCGTTGGACAGAAATATATTTTGCACTTTGGTAGAGAAAATGGTTTTACTTTAAGTTAGCTAATGATACATATGTTTTGTGTTTAAAAGAAGAGGCGTATTAATGCTTCAGGCTGCTCAGTGGCATTAGATGAATGCAGTTACTCCCTTCGTTTTGCAAGCCTTGACTCAGAGATGTGATAATGGTCTCATTGCATATGCATTTCCGGCCTCACTTTTGCTTTTATTACTCCTGTTTTCCTTTGCAATAGTTTTGTGTTTGTAGTAAAGAATAGAGAAAGATGCTTTGGCCTGAGAAAATGGTTATAAAATTAACTAGGCCTGACAATATGCTTCAGAGAGGGTTAAGTGGGTCTGGTAACTGTAAATGCGATGGCTAAACCAAGCCAGAGATGCACGATTGCTCACTGCCTGATCTCTGTTTCCTTTCGATCTGCTCTCTCGCACTTGCATTCTGCCCATCACGTTGAACCCCAGAGAGGAGACCTGAGACGGAGGCCCCCCAAGAGAACGGTGAGCTCCACCCCATCCTTACAGCTTCCACCCTTCCTTGCCCCTCCCTCTTGATAGTTTTCCAAGGGGTTCCCCCCCAAGCGTACCTAATAGATCCATCCTTGAAGGAGGGGGGGATGAACTAAAACTAAGGAAACTCCTATACAGGTAGTCCTCGACTTATAACAGTTCACTTATTGACCATTCAAAGTTACAACGGCACTGAAAAGAGAGATTTATGACCATTTTTCACACTTACGACCGTTGCAGCCTCCCCAGGGTCACGTGATCAGAATTCAGACACTTGGCAACTGCTTCATCCTTATGACAGTCGCAGAGTCCCCGGGTCACGTGATCCCCTTTTGTGGCCTTCTGACAAGCAAAATCAAATGGGGGAAGCCAGATTCACTTAACAACCTGACTTAATAACTGCAGCGATTCACTTAACAACTGTGGCAAGAAAGGTCATGAAGTGGGGCAAAACTCACTTAAAAACTGTCTTGCTTACCAACAGAAACTTTGTGCTCAGTGGTGGTCGTAAGTGCCAGGACTATCTGCAATTGCAGCCCCTTTCTGGAAAGTGTATAAACAGAGACGAATATCTGCAGCTCAGGGTTGGACAGTGGGGTCCTGGGTGCTCTCTGAGCTGGGTGGTCTCCTGGCAGACGTTTCATGACCCAAACTAGGTGGCTTCATCAGTGCTAGCACAAAACATCAATCAACAATTAGACAAAGAGCATCAAAAACCATCTGCGAGAAACAAGGCTCACACTTAAATTGTTGGAAACAACAAAGTTTTTATTTACAAAGCGTTTGCAAAGGCTGGTGGACCTCAAAGCTGCTAGTAAGAGACCATACTCCGGTAACAGAGCAGTTTAAATACATTTCCATCGCCTGGCCCTTATCCGTCCTCCCCAGGCCCAGGTCAACAGGCCCAGGTCAGTCACATGCTAACAGTCCTCCTATCATGTGCCATCATGCCATAATGCTTAAAGCTAGTTAAGAGCCCTTGTAGATTTAATCAAGCTGATGTGTTTTGGTATGTTGCAGATTAATCAAGCTGATGTGTTTTGGTATGTTGTAGATTAATAAAGCCAATATGTGTTTTGTATGTTGCAAATTAATAAAGCTGATGTGTTTTGGTATGTTGTAGATTAATAAAGCCGATATGTGTTTTGTATGTTGCAAATTAATAAAGCCGATGTGTTTTTGTCTGTTGCAGATTAATAAAGCTGATGTGTTTTGTCTGTTGCAGATTAATAAAGCTGATGTGTTTTGGTATGTTGTAGATTAATAAAGCCAATATGTGTTTTGTATGTTGCAAATTAATAAAGCCGATTGTTTTTGTCTGTTGCAGATTAATAAAGCTGATGTGTTTTGTCTGTTGCAGATTAATAAAGCTGATGTGTTTTGTATGTTGCAGATTAATAAAGCTGACGTGTTTTGTATGTTGTAGATTAATAAAGCTGATGTGTTTACGTATGTTGTAGATTAATAAAGCTGATGTTTTTATGTATGTTGTAGATTAATAAAGCCGATGTGTTTTTGTATGTTGTACATAACACAGTGAGTCTGTAAAACAAAACTCCAAAGAACAATAAAAAGTGGATAGCATATTGTTATTGAGATACACTATTTAAGCCAATCATGTCTGGCTTGAGTTTATTTCTTTATCTTTCAGTTGCACTTTAAGTTTGCTGCTTTATCTTGTCTCTCTACTAACCAGATTCTGGCTCCCATACAACTTGTAGCACACTCTGTGCACACTCTGCTCAGGAACCCCATGAAAATTCCTCCAAGCCCCAAGTCTTCCAGGGCAGAGAGTCAGAATGCCAGAAGGAAAAGCAAGACATGAATCTAACAAACTAATAAAAAAAGAAATATTTAGACTTGACTTATCCCGATTAATGCAAGAATGAATTTTAGGCTGTATTCACACAGTTCATGAATCCTGGAAGATGGGATAACAAAACCCTGGGATAAACCAGCCCTAAAAGCTGAACTATTGAAAGTGATACTGCTGGGAGCTACCACCCCATTAATCAGAATAACAGAATAACAGAGTTGGAGGGGAACCCCTGCTCAAGCAGGACATGCTATACTATTCTGGATAAATGGTTGTCCAGTCTCTTCTTGAAAACTTCCAGTGATGGAGCAACCACAACTTCTGGGGGCAAGTTGTTCCACTGGCTGATGGTTCTCACTGTCAGGAATTTTTTTCTTAATTCTAGGTTGGATCTCTGCTTGACATATTTCTATCCATTGTTTCTTGTCCTGCCTTCTGGTGTTTTGGAAAATAAGTTGACCCCCTCTTCTTCGTGGCAGCCCCTCAAAGACTGCTATCCTGTCACCCCTAGTCCTCCTTCTTGCACAGTGGCAATCACCTGGATTTCCCCCCCCCCCTTCCATGCCTATCGTTTTGTCCCTTCCCGGATTTTAGCATTTTTTGCCTTGCAAATTTTAATTGCTTTTTGCAAGACCCAAACAAGGCAGCATTTCCTTTCTTTTTTTATTTTATTTTTTTCTGTTCGATATTTCCACGTCTCTCCAACCTGGTTTTTCCTTTATTTTTATTTTTTTTCCTGTTCCCACCACAAATACAAGAGTGCCTGTCAAGATTCGCATCCTTGTGGTGTGGGGGTATAGTAATTAAAATGTATAACTGAAACTCATTTATAGGTCATTCATTTTAAGCAGGCCTTATTAATTCAATGGCAAGAAATTAATAATTTTTCTCCCAGTCCTGCTTATAGAGCAGAGTTTATACATACACAAGGGTGCCCAAGGCAAATCTCTCAGATGGGTGTGGTGAGTACACCCTGCCCAAGTTGCAGCATTGCGGGCAGGTGGGAAAAGGGAGAGGACCACCTGCCTACAGGGACTCCTGGAGCCTCCCCCCTCCTCAGAGTCTGAAGGTGCCTTGGAGGTCTTCTAGTCCAACCCTCTACTCAGGCAGGAGTCCATTCCAGACAAAGGCAGTCCAGTTTCTTTTTGAAAGCCTCCAGTGATGGAGCACCCACAACTTCTGGAGGGAACCCCTTCCACTGAGTAACTCTCCTCAGGAAATTTCTCCTTAATTCCAGGTTGCTTCCCTCCTTGATTAGTTTCCATTCATTGCTTTTTTACTTACCTTCTGGTGCTTTGGAGAAATAAGTTGACACCCTTGTCTTTGCAGGAGCCCCTCAACTATTGGAACACTGCCCTCATGTCACCCCAGTCCCTCTTTTCCAAACCCTCTTCCCCTTTCTCTTCCCCTCCTTTTAGAAAAAGCCACTGAGGTGGGCAGCTCTCCCACCCCTCGTCTCAGCAGTTACCCCCAACTCGGCCATTCAGGAATATTTTTCTCCTAGAGCAGTGGTTCTCCACCTGTGGGTTGGGACCCCATTTGGGGTCGAATGACCATTTCACGGGGGTCGCCAAACAACGCAGTCCGCCATTTGTTTTTCCCCCTTTTCCTTAGCTGTGCTCCTCCCTTTTATTCTATTGGCTTTTGAAAGCCAATAGAAGAGACTCTCTTGAATAGATCATTGAAATCTTATCTAATCTTTCCCAGCCAAAGGCAAGTAGTCTGGAGCGATTCTTGTAACGTAGGCAATAAACAATAAAGTTACTGAATTTCATTATTGCTTATGCCTGACACCCAGTTAAATTTTTAAAACCCCCCCCCAGCAGGCAGGAAAGCATCGATAAATCACTCACTGTAATATTAAGGGAAATTGGGAAGAAGGCATGTTTTCACAGATGGTCGAAGCTGCCAATTTAGCCTTCTGCTGCAACTTGCTCTGAGGTTTGTGCGAGCATTTTGTATTTCTTTTGGAGGCTGGACTAGAAGACCTCCAAGGTTCCACTAACCGAATTATTCTATGTTCTATGGACACTTTTAGCTTTCTGGACTAATCCCCTTCTTTTTTATTATTATATTTTATTAATTTTTTACAATAACAATCCCTAGTGCTTAGCAAACAGTGTGTTGTTTGGGCTCATATATTTAAAAACAATCAATAATAATTAATTTCTATAATTAATCAATATGTTAATCAATGATATATTTCCTTGATCTTCTCTTCTTCCAATAGTATTCTCCTTTTGTCTGTATTAAATAAATATAATTCTTAATATTTTCGATATATACAAGATTGAGTATAAACATTTTTCTAGTATTTATACAACTAACAATAACATCAACATATAACATCTTTTTAATCAGCTTATATTTCAGTTGTATTTATAAAAGTCATCTTATTAAGTCATTATGTGTCCTGTTTTCAAGATTCTTATTTAAGCTTAATTTCCCCACTGTATTCAAATCACTCTTATCATTCATAATTTTCTCAAAATTAATTATATTTAAATATCCAAACTTTTCATTCACATACACCAGGGGTCTTCAAACTTGGCCCTTTTATGACTTGTGGACTTCGACTCCCAGAATTCCTCAGCCAGGCATGCTGGCTGAGGAATTCTGGGAGTCGGAGTCCAAGTCATAAAAGGGCCAACTTTGAAGACCCCCTGTTCTAGACTTTTCCAGACAATTCCCCCTCCCTCCAATATTGTCAATATGCTTCATTCTATCAATAATTAATTCTAATAATTTTAATAATCCTTTTTAGCTAGGTTGATTTTTACAGCATTGTATTTTATATCATAAAAAGCAGGGGTCTTCAAACTTGGCCCTTTTATGACTTGTGGACATCAACTCCCAGAATTCTTCAGGCAGGCATGCTGGCTAAGGAATTCTGGGAGTTGAAGTCCACAAGTCATAAAAGGGCCAAGTATGAAGACCCCTGACATACACCATCCCTATATTTTTACATTTCATGTATCCTAATCAGTTGATTAGGCAGCTCCTTTGAAAATTTATGTTAAATCTGAGGTGCTTGTTGGGCTCTTCTTGGGCATGGATGTAAGGTTATTTTAGAGGAGTGTTAAATATTATTCAAAAACAGCCTTAATAACTTCTGACAGGGCTGGGAAAATTATACAGGTCGTCCCACAAGTTATGTCTGTACTGGAATTTGTCCATTATGGTCATAATTCATTGTGTAAAGCAGGTCATCATATGAGTGGGGCCGATTTTACAACCTTTTTTGCAGCAGTGAATGTCATGGTTTACAATGGGGCATTTTTGCTGAAAACTGGGAGTAAAGACCAGTTTTCGGCAAAAAATGTTGTAATTGTGTAAATCACTCCAAATAGCCAAAAGTATGGGCTTCCTCAGGGGAATCCTGACATTTCCATCAGTTCCTGTCCAAGGTACTGAGGCAACTGCCTAAAACAGGGTTTTTCAACCTTCACAACTTTAAGATCTGTGGACTTCAATTCCCAGAATTCTCCAACTGGCCAGCATACTGTAAACCAGTGTTTCCCAAACTTGACAATTTTAAGGCATGTGGACTTCAACTCCCAGAATTCCACAGCCAGCGTTGCTGGCTGTGGAATTCTGGGAGTTGAAGTCCACATGCCTTAAAATTGTCAAGTTTGGTAAACACTGCTGTAAGCAGACTTCAGCTCCCAGAATTCCTCAGCCTAAGTGCACAATCACCAAACACAATGACTGTTTTCATAGGCCAGTTAACCAAATGTAAAAAAAAGTGGTTAAAACTGCAGGCCCGTTGCTGTTTTGAGGTGATCCAACATTATCATTGGGCTCTCAATTATGTATTGTTTTGAGGAGGCTGAAAAAAATGTGAAATGAATTGCATGATGTGAGTTTTAATGATTGCTGAGGCTTATCTACAAATGTATGGTATATACAGAGATGATTTGGCAGTTTTTAGTGCCAGAATGAGGTTTGTTGTTACGCTGAGAAATTATTGTGCTGAGACATAGTATGTTGAGAAATAATTTAATTTTTATTTTGAGTTCCTGATGAGATAGTGCTATTCATACAATATATCTAGTGATGGGCTTTGCAAATAACATTTATGTATTATTTATTTATTAAATGCATATGCAGCCCATCTTGCCAAGATGTAACCCTAGGCAACTAACAATCAAGTAAATGGTTGAAATCATATGAAACTATTACTGTTAGTGAGTTATATCATGAAATCTAATTCTTAGCTTAGGATAGCCATTCAGATCTCAAATCTTCTTTTGTTAAAGTTACACACCCCTCATGTCTTCCATTTCCCGATAGTTCCATTTAGTTCTGTTCTGCCAGTCTGGTCTAGATAGTCAGACTAGAAAGCAGGAAATCATGAATTTTAGTTCTATCCTGGCATGAAAGCCAGCCAGGTGACTTTGGGCCAATCACTAGGAGACTGAGAATTCTAGTCCTGCCTTAGGCATGAAAGCTGGCTGGGTGACTTTGAGCCAGTCCATCTCTCTGAGCCCAACCCACCTCAAAGGGTGGGAGTTGTGGGGGAAATAGGAGGAGTAAGGCCCATTAAATATGTTGTTATAGGGCAGATTAACAAAATCTCAAATAAATAAATAAATAGCTGAAACTTCTGCAGAACTCTTGTGCTGTGGCAGAGCACAAGAAGAAGGGAAATTACATTATCCAGGAGCTGTAAATAAAAGGCTGAAAGATATTTAACTGCTGCCCGGAGTCTCTCAATGGCTCAGGGTTTTCTCAACATCTATCCAATAGGAAGCAGATTTTCTGGGCAGAAACACCTGTTATTGGAAAAGATACTTAAAAGGGGTTTTTCAGCAATAGGGACAATATTCCTGCATCAACCAAATTGGAAAGTTAATCAAAGTTCCACAGTCACGTTTCTTCAGCTCCTGATCCAGATATGGAGGTATAGGATCTCCTTCCATGGGCAGAGGGTTGGACTAGAAGACCTCCAAGGTCCCTTCCAAGCCTGTTATTCTGCGTTCTATGAGAGGAGAGCATGATCCTGACAAGGAGAGGGAAGGCTGCGTTATTCTGGTGATTTTTGTAGATGATATCTTTCTGCTGTTGCCAGGTCAGCTCTGTAAGTTGCAGGGAATTGTGGATAAAGAAAAATTACCCCATGCAGGGAGACCTCTTTTAGCAACCACAATTGGAACTGGCAACTTGGTCATTAAACAAAGCAGTTTCTAAATTGAAACCACATAACTGTGCTGATGATCTGACCTCAGTTTTTCTTCATTTTACAGACCTGCGAAGGTTGTCAAAGAGAGGATTGGTTATTTTTTCATCACTGTCATAACTGCAAATGGTCGCTAAATGAGGACTACCTGTATAGGGAAGAGACCTCTGCAGGATTTCTCATGTTTGACCAGGATTGACCCAACCTCTGTTCTTTTTTGCAGAAAATGGGCCGCGTGCAAGCAGTGCATTGATCGTAGGCGTGATTGTACCTTTCCTCATTCTGCTAGTTGTTGCCGTTTGTGTGTGGAGGAAGAAAGGTACAAGATTTTTCTCAGCTGTGTCCCCCCTTGCAAAGCACCCCTTCCACTGACTGAGTTCCCCGCTCCCGTTCTCTTTCCTTCTGCCTCCATCCAAAAAGAGAAAAAAGCTTAACCAGAACGTCACCCAGGCGTCTGTGGGCCACTAGGTGGGCATGCTCTCCTCCCCATCCCAGGGGACCTTTTACTTCACCATGGATGTTCCAGAGGTAGGAAGGCCCAACCATTTTAATCTGGGCTCTTCCTTGCATCCTTCAGGCCTCCAAGCCATCCCCTTCCGAGGCTGGTCTTGGAAAGAGAGCTCAGCCAACACACAATGAAAAGGCCAGGACTTGGACCCCATGGCTGTGTCCACCATCTTGATTTTTTTGACTCCTTATGGTGCTATAAAGAAAGTTATGGGCAAAGAGAATCTCCCAGGAGGCCTCAGGCACCCACGGCTTCCCTGGGGGGGCAAAGAGAAAGGGTCCCAGGAGGCCCATCTTATCTCCCAGCTTCACAGAGCAACTTCTGCATCTGGTGGGAGATATCAGCAACCTCAAGAATTGTCCCTCTCTACCTGGCCAAGAGAAATTTCCTCGCATCCTCTGGTTCACCACCATCATTTGGACAGCTGCCAACTGGTGGGCTGGGCAAAGTGCCATTTTTGGTTTCTACAGAACCTCTGCCCAGCAGACCCCCCATTGCAAACTGGTAAGAGGGTTCTGGTAGGAGAAAACCCCCCCCAGCAAGAACTGGAGACCCCAAACTTTGCTGGAAAATCTACCTTAGACTCTGCCCCCTGTCCGCCCACCAACGCTTTTCATGGGCTTCACCAAGATTAGCCACAACATATTTCCAACACGCCTCCAGCTTTACACCAAACAGAGCAATTGTGGCTCACAACCCACCCACTTCCTGTGTTTCATTTGGTTTATTTCTTTCCACAGCTACCGAGAGGAATCAACATTTTACAACGCACCCAGGTAACAAGACCCCTCCCCCAAGAGACAGCAAACATCTGCCACATAAGACAGGGAGGTTTGCACACACATGCACACACACAAACAGAAAGACGATTAAAAAGACACACACAGAAAGACACAGAAAGACAATAAAAGGGGGGAAATGAAACCATCATAGCAAAGGCCGAGATAATTGATTTGAACACCTCCGAGGAGATGTCCAGGAGATGAGTTGCTGTAATGATACACACATTGCTAAATTTCAGGGGGGCCCCCCCAGGTTTTGGAGGCTGGTGCACATTAATGATGTTAAGAGCATGCTCAGAGGGGGCTGGCAGCATTGATCAAGTGAGCACTGATCAAGTGAGAACCCAGAAAGAGTGCAGACAAGAGCAACAAAGATCATTAGGGGACTGGAGGCTAAAACATATGAAGAACGGTTGCAGGAATTGGGTAGGTCCAGTCTAATGAAAAGGACCAGGGGTGACATGATAGCAGTCTTCCAATATTTGGGGGGCTCTCACAGAGAATAATTGTCACTAATGTCAAAGTTTTAATCACAGGCTGTTGGGGTTTTTTTTCTCCCAATTATTTGGCAGATGGTGCTACAGGTTCCTGAATGGGACAAGAGGGACTTCCTTCATACCCCTCCTTCTTCCTCCCTTCCTGTTTTCCCCAGGACTGGAGACAGGGGACAAGTATCTGGTGACCCCAGAGCAAATAACAACAACAAGAACTACTCAGACTAATAATTGCTTTTGTTCTGCTCCTTTCAAGCAGAGCTTGAATCATTCAGTAGAAGTTTATTCCCACTAACCACATAGATCTTCCTTCCTTCCCTCCCTTTTCTTCCCTCCCTCCTTCATTCCTTCCTTCCTTTTCTCTTTTCATTTCCTTTTTTCTTTTCTCTCTCTCTCTATTTCTGAAGAAAGAGGAGAGTAGGTGAACTACCGTGAAATAAAAAACTGACTAAACAAAGGGATGTGAAGTGGGGCGGCCAACAGTATTAAAATGTTGGGATGGGTTTCTGTATGTGTGTCTTAGTGAGTTGTTTGATTAGCTTATGATGCTGCATGCTGTACAATCCAATATCATCTGGTCTGATGCGATGGCCAAGACAAATGTTCAGAATTTGGCTTGTTGTGACTTGTGGTCCATGTTGTGAGGGCCTGCCGTTCTCTCCGTTCCTTTCTGAAGTTGTCCTCAGAGGTTCCCTCACGCAGTCCTTGGATGCTTCTCTAGAAAGTTTGCATATATTTTGCTTTTGAGAGTTGTGCTTTGGAAAACACGAATTCAGAGGGCAGATAGGCACACACAACATCCTCTCCAGAAGCACAACCCACAAGCACAACCTGGCTGGTGAAGGGTGGCCAGTGGGAAGGAGGAGGAAAACGTCCCGCCATCAGAAAAGACATGGAAATTAACTTGGAGCAGACAGAGGCATGACGGAACGGAGGAGAAAATGGCCTCCTAAGAAAACACATTTACTGTCGAAAAGATAGGAGGAAAAAAATGGTGCTTTCTTTTTAGCTGGTTGCAAAACATTTCTGCTTGACCAGAAAGCTACCGCTACATTTCTAGTTGGAACATGCTACATGTGTAAATTTTGTTTCTCTTGTTCCTAAACAAGAAATACCAATGTATTTAAAATAAGAAAAAAAAAACTCTTTTTTTAAAGGATGATCTGACCTGTTTTAGACTTTGTGAGGGTCTCAATGTGTACAGGGAAATGTTTCACTTTATTTCCAATTCAAGGAATCAGACAGGATTTACAATGTATGCATTGTTTTGTTTGGCTGAGTTGTTTTACACAAAGTGTGGTTTGTTCTTTGTTACTAAATGAAGTATCTTTACTTTTGTTGTAAATGTCTTCTGTGGGGGGGGGGGGAAGGCTTGTTTTGCTTGTGCTAACACGAAATAAAACATCTACTTGATTCAACTTGCATGACTAACTGACTGACTTGTGGCCCACTTAATGAGGTTTGCACACAATCATTAATGCTTATTAAATGCACCTTCCTCCGCTTCTGTTTTGATGTTTAAACTGAACCCTTTAATTAAATTAATTGCCTGCTTCAGTGAATATCAACACAATAATTAATGTCCGCTCGATTCAGCCTCGTTTGGGAGGGGGAGACACCCTTTAGCAACAGAGAAATAAAAGGCCAGGCCAGAGGAAAGGAAATTATATTTTGACTGCTTAATTTTATTTCTTTATCTTACCCTGAAAAGGATTGGGAGTTGTCAGTCCAAACGGTCACAACCAGCCCTTGAGTTCCACCAGGGCCCGTCTGGATAACAGTCACAATTTTTCTTTGCAGAGATTGAAAACCCACCTAGGAGTGATTCCACCTTAATAGGAGACCAGCCCAAGGTAAGTTCATAAGAACCTGAAACATAGAATCATAGGGCTGGAAGGGACCGTGGAGGTCTTCTAGTCCAACCCCCTGCCCCAGGTCCTCAACAAAGGTCTTCCAAAGCTCCTTGAATGGACCAGGATGATCTACCAGTCCATGGGTCTCCAAACTTGGCAACTTTAAGACTTGTGGACTTAAATTCTGGGAGTTGCCTGGAATTCCCCAGCCAGCCATGCTAGCCAACTCTAACACTAATGCTAAACCTTGCTGGCTGGGGAATTCTGGGAGCTGAAGTCCACAAGTCTTAAGGTTCCAAAATTTGGAGACCCCTGCACTAGTCCATTGAAGTCCAAATCACCCCCTTGAATTCACCTCCCGATCTTTGCTCAGCTGCTATGGGCCAATTTTGACTCCTGCTCTGGTTCTTCTTGAAGTATCACCAACTCAATCCCGTGTCCTCCATAAGGGGAAGGAAGACCCTTGAGATGAAATCTGAAAAGGCTATCAGGTTTTCAAAACCAAGTCTTTCTTAAGCTAGGTGATCTAACATCCAGGATTCTCAACCACGGTTTTGTGTGTGGGGAATTCTGGAAACTGAAATCCACACTTGCAGAAGATGTCCATAGGTGGGGAAAGGTGTTCTTCTCAACAGAATAAAATGGAGTTGCATGTTATGGGCTGTCTAGATATCTCTTCTTTCTTTTCCTGATTTGAGGTCTTCACAAGGCTCCTTTAAAGAGCTCAAGGCCAGAAAAGGGGCGGGGGAATCAGACTTGGTGACGGGCACCCACTTGCTATGCATTGGAATGTTGTGGGTGTTCCTTGAGGTGCTGTGGCTTTAAAGTTGTATTTTTTTTCCTTCTTTTGTAAGTTTGAGTTGTGTTCAATTTTGTGACGCATATCCTACGGTAAATTTTTTAAAGAGAAAAGAAATAATTGATAACTTTCAGATAATCAGGTAGAAAATGACACTTTTCCATCTTTAAGAGGAAAAAAATGTGTTAGCTTTAGATCTTACAGCAAGTGTATAATTAAAAATAAATCTCACTAAAATTACTCATAGCTTCTTCATTTTAAATTTTCCAGAGGGACACCCAGAGTCAATGAACTTTGAAGAGAAACTGCTTGTTGGTCTGGCATTGAAATGTATCACTGCTGCCCGATCATTGGTGGCCCTTCTGCCATAAAAGAGGCCTTTGGGAATGACACAGTAGCCAACCAAAGGGTTAGAGGCTGTGTGTGACTTTGAAAAATAAAGGAAAGAGTAAAGCCAAGCAAAACATAAAATAAAAATAAGTAGAGTAGAGCAGGGGTCTCCAACCCCCAGTCCATGGACCGGTATTGGGCCACAGCATGCCAGCCACCGGTCTGCAGAAACAAGCAAAGCCCCATCCGCGGGATGAAGGCAGGACACAAAACCACATACTCTCCAATCCGTGGAAAAACCTCTCTCCACGGAACCGGTCCCTGGTGCCCAAAAGGTTGGGGACCTCTGGAGTAGAGTAGAAAGTGAAAGTGAAAGTAAAAAAATAAAGGTCAGGGTGAAGTAAAAAAGTAAAGTGAGGTAATGTGAATATAGTAATGAATAGAAAGTGAAAGTGAAAGTAAAAAAGATAAAATAAAACTAAGTGAGGTAACATTAGTATAGTAACGAATAGAAAGTGAAAGTGAAAGTAAAAAAGATAAAATAAAAGTAAAGTGAGGTAAAGTGAGTATAGTAATGAATAGAAAGTGAAAGTGAAAGTAAAAAAGATAAAATAAAACTAAGCGAGGTAACATGAGTCTAGTAACGAATAGAAAGTGAAAGTGAAAGTAAAAAAATAAAGGTAGGATAAAAAGTAAAGGTAAAGTATAGTAAAAACTAGAGTAGAAAATGACAGTAAAATAAAGGTAAAGAGTATAGCAAAAAATAGAGTGAAAGTGAAAATAACCCTCCCACCCCACCCCCCACCCGGTTGAAACCAGAGTCAGAAGAAGCAGGGGACTCTCTCTCCACAGCATCAACCCATTTCAGTTCAGAATGGCTGTAAACCTGGCAGGTGATAGTAAATACAGTATTTCACTTTTTCTCTCTTTTTTTTAACACCTAGCAAACCAAGAGAAAAACAAATCAGCCAGCTAGAAGAACACCAAAGAACAACCAGGAGATGCCCCACACCATTTATACAGCTGTGCAGCATCCCAAGCAGGTAGGACGTATTTATTGATTATTTATTAATTAAATTTATATAGCTGTCCAATTCACACTCCGGGTGGCTTACAATGTTAAAAATCACAACATACAAACACATAAATCCCACACTCTCATATCCCATCTCGGCAGTAGCAGCAACAGATCAGTCACTTGATCAGCTCCGTCTCCATTCAGGGTCCCCAAGAGATCACCAACACCACTATATTTTGAGGCCCTTTCTGAAAAAGCGACGGAATGGGGGGCAACTGTAGCTATAGGAGAATGATGTTCCATAGACGCCAACACTGAGAAGGCTCTTTTTGGTGGTCCTACCAGATGTACATTCCTAATTGATGGGACCCGTAACATGCCCTGATATCCCATCGTGGTGGGCCGGGTGGGTGCAATAGGGGAGAGGTGGACCTTCACTCTTTCCATTTACAGCAGCCTTTTTGAACACTGGTCTTGGAATCCCAGCCATATGGGTCTGGTGGTTCAAAGCAGCCAGAGGGGCACCAAGCTGGAAGAGGCTGTGTTGGTAAAACACATACACTCACTTCTAGAGGCCACAAAGAATAAATTGTGATTCTGCTAAAAGAAGGGCCTCTAAACCTGGCAGCTTTAAGACTTGTGGACTTCAACTCCCATAATTCCACAGCCAGCCAAGTGCACAAGTCTTAAAGTTGCCAAGTTTGGAGATCCCTGAGCTAAAAGATTACAACTGGGGGGGGGGAGAAGGTTTGGAAATTTGGGTTGAAATCTTTTTTTTTTTTTTGCTATGAATATAAATAGAACGGTACTTGGAGAAAAGAGAGTGCAAATGGCTCGTGCTGTTTGTCCTCTGTTTTTTAACAAGTGATCTTTTAGACGTTTGGATTTGCTGCTTATGGCCATCCTGTCTTCCTCTAATTCAGTGGTTCTCAACCTGTGGGTCGGGACCCCATTTGGGGTCGAATGACCATTTCACGGGGGTCACCAAACAAGGCTGTCCACCATTTTTTTCCCCTTTTCTTTGGCCACGCCCCTGGCACCCGGTGATGTATAAGTGGTTGGGGGTCACCACAACATGGGGAACTGTATTATGAGGTCGCGGCATTAGAAAGGTTGAGAACCACTGCCCTAATTGCTTCCAGTTTCGAAAAGGATTGTGCAAATTCTAAAGCAGAGTCCAATTTCCTGCCATCATGCTAAAAATAAATAATTCAAATTTTCTGTTTTTCAAAAAAAGACGAAGCTGCGTATATGGTCATATATTTCTTCTTCAGAGGAAATGGTACATTTGCTAACTGTTCTGCAAAGCTACTCTAGGAAACTGGAATACTTAAAAGGTTTACGGTGTCCAGAAATTCACACAGGTAGTCCTTGACTTGCAATTGTTCATTCAACAACCATTTGAAATTATGGTAGCACTGAACAAAGAGACTTAAGACCCTTGCCCAAAGTTACAACTGCTGTGGTGTCTCTGGGGTCACGTGAACAAAATTTAGTCCCTTACAACCAACTTCAGAGACACGGCAGTGGCCCCCACGTCAACCGTCCCACTGGTTGAAACAGCAAAGGAGACTCATGGGACATCTTTTACCAAGGGTATAACTTTACTGAAAATTCCATGTGGGTACAGAAGTGGAAAAGCCACTTCTAACATGTTTGCATGCAAACAGCGTGGGAAAACCTTCCCCTGGTCCTCCCACTGTCCATTTGTCTAGCCAATCGGTTACACTCGTGTTGTTTGGGGAATGGTTTCTCCGCCTCGGGCTTTCCCAGCCGATGACCTTGGGGTGCTGGATCTGTCCCAGGCTTCAAGTTGGCACACTTGCATTCCTTTACCCTCCCCGATACCCCCCCTTCCTCCTCCTGTTTCTGATGTCTGGTTGTGAGCTGGGTTCACGTAGTGAGTTGACCATGACACCCCACATCAACCCTTCATCCCTCCCTGCTGTGTCTCCACTTCTTCCCACCCTACCTCCTGTCACAACTTGGTCCACTTACCTTTTCCATAAATCTCCTTCAGGATATAGCCACTGCTCCACACTGCCTTCCTACACAGAGGCCATCTGGCACTGTTCCAAAGTTTGTTTGTTTGTTTATTTATTTATTTATTTATTTATTTATGAGACTTATATACTGCTTTGCACTCTCTAAGCGGTGTACACCAGTAAGCAATGTATGTATGTATATATATATATATATATATATATATATATATATATATATATTTACATTGCCCCCAACAATCTGGGTCCTCATTTGACCTACCCCGGAAGGATGGAAGGCTGAGTCAACCTTGAGCTGGTGAGACTTGAACCGCTGACCTGCTGAACACAGTCAGCTAAAGTGGCCTGCAGTACTGCACTCTAACTGCTGCGCCACCTCAGCGCAGTTCCATTTTGGGAGCAATTGCAAAGAATTGAATGAATTCAAGATGGTGCCATTTGGGCACCATACAGTATAGGGCAGTAGTGGCGAACCTATGGCACACGTGCCAGAGGCGGCATTCAGACCCTCTCTGTGGGCACGCGTGCCGTTGCTCCAACAGAGTTCGCCAGAGTAGCGAGCACGTGGTGTTCGGAAGCGAGAGGGCAGGAAGTGAGCGAGCAAGCGGTGTTGGCCCCCAGGGATGCCCTGGAGATAGTGAGGGACTGGGCCCCGCCACCCTGGCCCTGGCCACGCTCACTCAGTCTGCCATGACCCTTGCAGCCATGCCCACCCAGTGGGCCATGCCCCCACGCCCCCCCTGAGGGCACCACTGTACTGATGCAGCCCTGGCACTTTGCGATAAATAAGTGGGTTTTGGGTTGCAGTTTGGGCACTCGGTCTCTAAAAGGTTTGCCATCACTGGTATAGGGCAACTGAGGGATGGATCATCTGGCTTTCCTTCCCAAAGTCAATCTCTGAGATCTTGCTGAATGACGGTCATGACTTGCAACCATAATGGGCAGGCTCCATTATGGTCGTAAGTAAAGGGTTACCTGTAGTGGCCTTTTCTAAAGATATTTTTTGGGAAGGCAAAGGCTCAGATTCTCCAGACTTAGTCTAATACTGCGTTTTTTATACTTGGCAGCTTTAAGATGTGTGGACTTCAACTCCCAGAATTACCCAACCAGCATGGCTGTCTGGGGAATTCTGGGAGTGGAAGTCCACACATCTTAAAGTTGATATGGTTGAGAAACATCGGGCTAACAATTTCTCTTTTGCAGAATCCTTTACAAACAGATGATGAGAAGATACAAAAGGGTCGGCGCAGCCATCAGAACCAAGGCGATAAAACGATTTATTCGGAGATCACCAAGCCTCAGGAGGCACGTGGCTTTCTTGCTTCTGCTTTTGACACCTCAATATTCCAGTATACATTTCACCTAAACAAAGCTAATTACTGGGATCCTGAATTGAAAACAGTCAATTGTGCTGCATTCACACAACATACTACAGCTAGTATTATAATATACAATTAAATCAATAAAAACATTTTAAAACAATTTTTAAAAACTAAATAAAAATATTTATCCAAACCAAATATTCTTAACAGCTGAGACACTTGGCCAGTTAATAACAAAGCCAGGAAGTGGGGGCCCTAGCACATTCAGCCCCTCTGATCTAGGGTCTCTTGCCTTGAGCAGAGGGTTAGACTAGAAGACCTCCATGGTTCCTTCCAACTCTGTTATTCTGTGTTCCTGTCCATTCTCACCTTCATTGCAGGAGGAAACGAAAAGCTCCCCTCCCCCCATAATCCCTCTTTTTCCAGGTAGCTCTCCAAATAACTGTGTCCCTGTCTTCTCCTTGGCAGAGTGAAGACTCAAACATCAAGACCATCTATGAAACGGTGCAAAACCCCCGCCCGTCAAATCTAGCCTCGTAGCCTTTGTTCAACACCCCCCCTCCAAAGCTAGCAGGGGATGCTCCCCCCCCCAGAGCTGGGAGAGTACCTGAGTTCCTTCTTCAAAAGGCAGCCTGGAGCACCTGCAGAAGATCCCAATCACAAGAGAGACAAGCGGACAAGACAAGCCCGGGCTCATTCCACAATCGGCACCAACTTTCGGTCCTGGACCTGCACCTGCACCAGACGCTCATCCTTCTGACTCAGGGACTGGGATGGGACAACTCGCCACGGCCGACTTGTGCAAGACAACTCGCCACGGGGCAGTACAACAAATACAAAATTAAATCAATTTTGGTGGAACCATGGCCAATAATAATAAAATCCAGAAGTACAAGGACTACAATAATTCCAATGAAAACATGGTCGCCAATAATAAAAGTAACTGAATGAAAAGATGAATATAGTCTTGAACTGTCCGGTGGCGAGTTTGTCCCACGTTGACTTGGTCGTGGCGGGTGACCACGGCGAGTTGGCCGTGGTGAGCTATCCTAGACCCCTCAGGGAGGGGGGAGAGAAAATAATTTCTTTCCTTTCGTTTCTTATTTTTAATCGATACACAAATGGAACCTCAACTGTTCCGCTCTGAAGTTCTTTGACCTTTGCAGAATTGTTTCACCAGTGTTTGAAAAAAGGATTAAGTGGGAAAATCTGTGTACAGCCAGTCCTCGATCCTTCAGATCAGGTTATTCTAGGTTATGAAGGTCCTCCCAGGGGTACTTAGGATGCAGTTCCAAAGTCCCTATGGCTGCCCCCTGCAAGGTCATGTGACCGTATGTCCAGTACTTAGCAACCAGCCTGCATTTATTGTCATTTGCAGCTTACGATGGTCACACGACTGGGTTTTATGACATCTTTGCCAAACCCCAGCATTAACTTCCGGATTTCATCTGATAGCGAACCACTGATTCATTTAATGACTGCTGTGAAAAAGGTCATAAGATTGGGTCAGTCACATGGGTGGCCTATTTTAAAACTGTCACAACTGTGATAGGCAGGCTCCATTACAGTCATAAGTTGAAGACTTCCTATAAAATGCACAGATCTGTGAAATAATTTATAGAAGCATTATAGGAGGGAAGCTTAACTCGGTAAACATTTGGTAGATGTGTAAAAAAGTGTTTTGTTTTGTTTTTTAGAAAAATGGGAAGCCCAATATTTATATATGGTGTGAAGTGTTTGGGTTTTTTAACATTAAGTTAGAGGAATAAATGGACACCTTCATGTATGATCTTATGTGTCTTAGTTGGCCATCATTGAAATATGAGCCAGCCGTGTGCAGCAGCAGCCAAAAAAGCCAACGCAGTTCTAGGCTGCATTAACAGAGGGATAGAATCAAGATCACGTAAAGTGTTAATAGTGCTTTATACTGCACTTGTCAGACCACATAAGGAATATTGCACCCCGTTTTGGTCACCACAATACAAAACAGATGCTGAGACCCTGGAAAGAATGCAGAGAAGAGCAACAAAGATGACTGGGGGTCTGGAGACTGCAAATGGCAATAAATGCAGACCAGTCCTGATCAGGGGTCTGGAGGCTAAATCATATGATCAACAGTTGAGGGAACTAGTTCCGTCTAGTCTAATTGAAAGAAGGATGGGGAGAAGATACGATAGCAGTCTTCCAGAACTTTAGGTGCTGTCAGAGAGAGAAGGAGGTCAATCTATTCTCCAAATCACCTAAAGGCAGGAGAAGAAGCAACAGATGGAAACTAATCAAGTAGAGAAGCAACCTGGAACTACCGGTAAGGAGAAATTTCCTAACAATAACAACAATGAATCAGTGGAACAGCTTGCCTCCAGAAGTTGTGGGTGCTCCATCACTGGAGGTTTTTAAGAAGAGATTGGACAGCCATTTGTCCGGAATGGCATAGGGCCTCCTGCTTGAGCAGAAGATAGGACTAGAATGATGAACTTTTTGCTAGTCAGCTAACTAAGGTATGTAGGAAGCACACCACAATAGTAATGGGGGACTTTAACTACCCTGACATCAACTGGGAGACAAACTCCGCACCAAGTGGAAGATCAAACAGGTTCCTGGCAAACCTAGCAGACAACTTTGTCTCCCAAAAAGTAGAGAAGGGAACTAGGGATTAGCCATTTTGGATCTAATTCTCACTAACAGAGATGAAATGATAGACGGTGTTGAAGCCATAGGAACCCTGGGAGGAAGTGATCATGCAATATTAGAATTCAACATTATAGAAGCACAACCAATAGAACACAGTCAAACTAGAGTCTTGGACTTCAAGAGAGCTAATTTCAATAAACTTAGAGAGGGCTTGGGAAGGATTCCATGGATGAGAATCCTCAAGGGGAAAACAACTCAAGAAGCTTGGGAAATTTTGAAAAATGAGATAATAAAAGCCAGTCTAGCACAATACCAACAAAGAGGAAAAATAACAGCTCTCAAAAGAAACCAGCATGGCTGCATAAAGAACTCTATGACAAATTGAAAGATAAAAAGGACAAGTACAGAAAGTGGAAAGAGGGGAACATAACTAAGTCAGAATATCAGCAAATAGCCCGAGCCTGCAAAGATGAAGTGAAGAAAGCCAAGGCTCAAAATGAACTAAGGCTTGCGACCAAAGTCAAAAATAACAAAAAAAGCTTCTTTCAACATGTAAAAAACAAGAAAAAAGTGAAGGAAATGATTGGTCCATTAGTGGGTGGAAGTGGCAAGAAGGTGACAAGCAACAGGGAGAAAGCAGAACTATTTAACTCATTTTTTGCATCTGTCTTTACACAAAGGGAAAAAACAGACCAACCTATCAAAAATAGTGCCATAAAAAACAAAACAGAAGAAACACAAGTTAAGATAGGCAAGAAAATGGTTAGGGAGCACCTGTCCAGCCTAGATGAGTTCAAATCGCCAGGACCAGATGGATTACACCCCAGAGTTCTCAAGGAACTGGCAGATGTGATATCGGAGCCACTGAACTATATTTTTCAAAGATCCTGGAACACAGGGGAACTACCAGAGGACTGGAAAAGAGCTGATGTAGTTCCCATCCTCAAAAAAGGAAAAAAAATGGATCCAGGAAATTACAGACCTATCAGCCTGACCTCAATACCTGGGAAGATCCTGGAAAAGATAATCAAACAACGAATCAACGAACACCTAGAGGCAAACAAAGTCATTACTAAAAGCCAACATGGGTTTGTCAAAAATAGATCATGCCAGACAAATCTTATTGCATTCTTTGACCAAGTGACAAAATTAGTGGATCAGAGGAATGCTGTGGACATAATTTACTTGGACTTCAGTAAGGCATTTGATAAAGTAGATCACAACCTACTACTTGACAAGATAGAAAAATGTGGGGTAGACAGAACCACCACCAGATGGATCCGTAGCTGGCTGACGGCCGTACTCAGCGAGTGGTCCTCAATGGAACTGCATCTATATGGAGGGAAGTGTGTAGTGGGGTGCCCCAGGGCTCTGTTCTGGGCCCAGTACTCTTCAACATCTTCATCAACGATTTGGATGAAGGGATAGATGGGGAACTCATCAAATTTGCAGACGACACCAAGCTGGCAGGAATAGCCAACACTCCAGAAGACAGGCTTCAAGATACAGAAGGATCTGGACAGACTTGAACACTGGGCACTAACTAACAAAATGAAATTCAATGGTGAAAAAAGCAAGGTTCTACATTTAGGCAAGAAAAACCAAATGCACAAGTACAGCATAGGTGGCACCATGCTCAATAGTAGTAACTGTGAGAGGGACCTCGGAGTCCTAGTAGACAATCACTTAAATATGAGCCAGCAGTGTGCGGCAGCTGCCAAAAAGGCCAACACAGTACTAGGCTGCATTAACAGAGGGATAGAATCAAGATCACGCGAAGTATTAATACCACTCTTCAATGCCTTGGTAAGGCCACACTTGGAATACTGCATCCAGTTTTGGTCACCACGATGTAAAAAAGATGTTGAGACTCTAGAAAGAGTACAGAGAAGAGCAACAAAGATGATTAGGGGACTGGAGGCTAAAACATATAAGGAACGGTTGCGAGAATTGGGTATGTCTAGTTTAACGAAGAGAAGGACAAGGGGGGACATGATAGCAGTATTCCAATATCTCAGGGGCTGCCATAAAGAAGAGGGAATTAAGCTATTTTCCAAAGCACCTGAAGGCAGGACAAGAAGCAACGGGTGGAAACTAATCAAGGAGAGAAGCAACCTAGAACTAAGGAGAAACTTCCTGACAGTGAGAACAATTAATCAGTGGAACAGCTTGCCTCCAGAAGCAGTAAATGCTCCAACACTGGAAGTTTTTAAGAAGAGACTGGACAGCCATTTGTCCGAAATGGTGTAGGGTTTCCTGCCTGAGCAGGGGGTTGGACTAGATGACCTCCAAGGTCCCTTCCAACTTTACTACTACTACTATTATTATTATTATTATTATTATTATTATTATTATTATTATTATTATTATTATTATTATTATTATTAAGACCTCCAAGGTCTCTTCCAGCCAGATGATTCTATGTGCACAATTGGAAAAAAACTCAAGTCACAATATTCTGAGAAACAAGAAAATGGGAGCATCCAATATTGAGAAATGTTGATTGAAGAGGTCATCCATCCTCCTGTGATCCTGCATGAACACAAAAATGGGCCACCAGTTGACCAAAATAACACTTGGCCTGAAAACGTCATGCTTTGGAGAGCAGAACTAAGGAGAAATTGCTATGTTCGGCCTTTGGCTCATGTAGCATCAAGACACTGTTTTTTGTCCAATGTAGTCCACCAGAAATCCCGTTTAAATCCCTTCAGGAAACCCTATAAAAGCCTCTGATCTTTTCTTAAGAAATCTCAGATCTTTTGGGATTTCTGTCCTCCTACCTCTAGGATAGGGTATGTCAACCTTAGCAACTTTAGGAGGTTCAGAATTCCCTGAAGTTTGGGTGGATCCATCCCAGGAAATGTTCAATAAACAATTGAACAGTCATTTGTCCAGAATAGTCTGCACTCTGCTCTGGGCAGGGGGCTGGACTAGAAAATCTCCAAAATCCCTCCCAATTCTATGGGGGGGAGAGGATTGTAGGCTGGGGGAAGAGGGTTGTAGGCTGGGCTAGGTAGATAGATTGGATGGGAGGTTGGCTTGTTCTGTGGGATGGGGCATTGGATGGAATTGTGGTGGGATTGAGAAGAGCTAGAAAAAGGTTGAATAGACAACATCACCACCAGATGGATCTGTAGCTGGCTGTCAAACCGTACTCAACGAGTAGTCCTCAATGGCACTACATCCACATGGAGAGAAGTAAGCAGTGGGGTACCACAAGGCTCCGTCTTAGGCCGAGTACTCTTCAATATCTTCATCAATGACTTAGATGAGGGAATAGAAGGGGAACTCATCAAATTTGCAGATTTGACACTAAACTGGCAGGAACAGCCAACACCCCAGAAGACAAGGTCAGGATTCAAAAAGATCTTGACAAACTGGAACAATGGGACCTATCCGACAAAATGAGTTTTAATGTGGAGAAAAGCAAAGTTTTTCATTTAGGCAGGAAAAATCAAAGATATAAGTACGGATTACGTGAGACCTGGCTCAAAAACAGTAATTGTGAGAGGGACCTTGGAGTCCTAGTGGACGATCACTTGACCATGAGCCAGCAGTGTGCAGCAGCAGCCAAAAAAGCTAATACAATCCGGGGTTGCATAAACAGAGGCATAGAATCAAGATCACGTGAAGTATAGTACCGCTTTATAAAACCTTAGTAAGACCACACCTGGAATACTGCAACCAATTTTGGTCACCATATCACAAAAAAGATGTTGAGAGTTCAGAGAAGATCAACTAAGATGATCAAAGGCCTGGAGACCAAAACATATGAAGAACGGCTGCTGGATTTGGGTTTGGCTAGTCTAAAGAAAAGAAGAAATAGGGGAGACATAGCAGCCTTCCAATATTTGAAGGGCTGTCACAAAGAAGGGGGGGTCACGTTATTCACCAAAGCATCACCGAAGAAAAGACAAGAAACAATGGTTGGAAACTGACCAAAGAGAGAAGCAATCTAAAATTAAGGAGAAACTTCCTAACAGGAGGTTTTTAAGAAGAGACTAGACAGTCGCTTATCTGAAATGGTATACTGTAGGTTCTCCTGCTTGAGTGGGGGGGGGCTGGACTAGAAGACCTCCAAGGTCCCTTCCAGCTCTGTTAGTTGGGGTTAGGGCAGTGGTGGCATTCAAATATGTGAACAACTGGTTCTCTGTGTGGATGCCGCTTCTGGAAGTCCATTCTGGGCTTAGGCAACAAAAAAGTAGCTACCAGTTCTGCCAAAGTGGTGCAAACTGGCTGAATCCCACCACTGGGTTAGGGTTAAGCATACTGGCTGGGGAATTCTGGGAATTGAAGTCCACCCATTTAAAATTTGCTGAGTTTGCGAAAACCTGTTCCAAAACCATCCCCTGAGTTGCAGGGAGTCAGTTTTTGGCTCTTGGTGCCCAAATCTGCTGTTTGTGGCCGGCCGGGGGGGGGGGGGAATGTGAGCTGGGTGTCTGACAGGCTTTACCAAGTGGATCAGCTTCTCTTGTTATCCAGCTGCCTCCATCCAAAGATAGAAAGCCACTCACCTATCTGCACAGCTTTCCCTTCCTCTGTATTTGCATGTGTGTTCCCTTTCCTCTCTCATGTTCCTCCTTCCCCTGAGGGCAGCAGGCTGCAGGGGGAGGAGGAGGAGGAGGTGAGGGGTCCCACGTTGTGGACTTTGGACCTCCATGTTCTTCTCCACAAAGCAGCTGACAGCAGGGAAGGGATTTTCAGCAGAAAACATGAGGTGGTTTAGAACAGGGGTCTCCAACCTTGACAACTTTATGACTTGTGGACTTCAATACCCAGAATTCAACTTCAACTCAGCATGGCTGGCTGAGGAATTCTGGGAGTTGAAGTCCAAGGTTGGAGACCCCTGGTTTAGAGGATGGGGAGAACCTGAGTGGCCTCCTTGGAAAGAGGACCAGTCGGGTGGGCTGAGGAGGCGCTCAGGACAGTCCAAGGAGGAGGTCCCAGGTTCAGCGATGGAAGCTCAGCCTGGACGTGGCCAGGCGCCTGAGCCGACTCTTAAACAGAAAAGAGCAAGAAGAGGCACGTACAACTTCGTCTTAATCATCCTGAGATTTCTTCAGATCTTCTCGACTTCCTCCTGCGAAGAGGAAGCAAAGCCACCCTGAAAGAGGAACTCTCTTGGTTCCTTCTGTCCCACCTGAGCCACTGGTCACGAAAAAAAAACCAGAGAAAGCATGTGGCAGCTTTGGATCATGGCCTTCTTTCCTCTCGCAGGTGAGTTCTCGAGTCAGGAAGATTTTGGGGTAGGGAAGAGCCACGTTTCGGCAGAGGAAGGAACAGGACAAACACGTTGGGCGAGGTCGGCAGCAGGAGAGTTGGGACTCTTCTCGGCTTCACTTCCTCTGGCCAGGAGGAACCCTGAGACAGAAAGGGGCCTGGGGGGGACGGGGGATTCCTGTCCCCAGCCCACAGCTGCAGACGCAAAACCAAAAGAAAAACCCTGGGAAAGCACAGATTGTGACAGGACGATGAGCCATTTTCCAAAAATGAAGTTGAGCTTCATAGGTGGAGCAAGTTCTGAAGAAGTTCTTGTGAGCAGTTTGAAACAGAGAGAATTAAAAACTGAACTAACCACGCCCACTCTTTCGTTCGTTCCCCCCAAATTTCCCTGTTTGAATCAGCTCACAAAAGAGCTTAAAAAAATGAGAAAAGCAGAGAAAGACCCAGCAAAGAAATTTAAGAGCTGAATGCATGCAACAGGCTTCATTTGTGTTAAAGAGCCAGCAGCTTCATTTCCATCACATGCTAAGTTTGGTTAAAATGAAAGGTGGTTTCTGCCCTTTTGGGGGGAGTCAAGCCAGGTGTGCAAATCCTGTTTACTTAGATTATGGTTCAAAGGATTGAAAGCTCAGAAAATGGGTCAGTTTGTTAACTGAGATTAATGAGTTGTCTGAACACAGCACAGCCCATTTACGATGTTTTTTTGTTTTTCCGCTGGCAACTAGTGTTTACTTCTGATTTCCAACAAAAAACATTGGCTAAAATGATCCACTTAATGGCCTGATCGCAAAAAAGATTGTAAAATCTGGTGCAGTCAAGTGGTGACTCTGTTAATAACTGGCATGATTTATGACTATAATTCCAGGTTCAATCATAGTCATAAATCGAGGTCTATCTGTAATCACCTGTAATAATCGGAGGCTGCATTCTGAGTTCCAAACGCCACGCACTCAAACTACACAGGCCCTATCCTCTTCAGAATGGTAGGGTGGCATTTTTTCACAATCCTGAAGTGGCCCTGTTTGTGTGTCACATTCCCACAGGGTGTGGGAATTGCAGCATCAATCCGGAGAGGCCCAGCACCTCCATCCCCTGGCCTCGGCAAGGTCTGGTTGCAGAGGAGGGGTCCCTCCTGGAGATAAACAAGACTGGGGGCATCAGTATTTTTATGGGTATTTTGCCTCGCACCTGCAAGGTCGTCTCCCTAATAATTTAATTTAATTTAATTTAATTTAATTTTTAATTTAATTTAATTCAGTATTCTGTTTTATTATTAATTGTGGTACTTGGGAGAAAAATACCCTACCTTGAGATGGAGGAGGGAGCAGCATCTGTTGAAAGCATGCAACATTCGGGGCATGTAGCAGATCCTGGTTAGGAACAGATGACATGGTTTATCAGCCAGGGTTGGCTGCACATTCAGTTCTGACTGATTTATCAGATGTTGGCTAAATAGCAGCCTGTTTTAGCAGCCTGGTTCATCTGAATGTGTACAATTTCAGCAGGATCACATTTACAGCCTTGGAACACCACCAAGACCTCTGAAAAAAAGATTGAAAATAGACTTATTTAAAGTATAGGGGAGATGTTCTATTTGCTGAAGACCTTGCAGTGATACCTTGCAATGTCATTTTTTTTTAATTTTTCCAGCCCTCCAAGGGGTGGATCATGACTCCAAAGACTCCAAGGGGTCTCAGCAAGAATTTCGAGACGGGCTCAGCAGAAGCAACAAGACGATGCCAGAGAATGAGACAAGCGCCCCTTGGAGATCAGCCTGGGTGGTCAGCACAAGCGGCCCTCTCCTGACCGGGCAAAGCAGCCCTGACTACAAAGCCAGTAAGCTTCCAAAGGAGGGGGGAAGGAATACAAATCCCAGAGCCTTGCCTTCTTCAAGGCTGCCATCCGGTTTCCCTGAGGGTGCACAGCTATAACCAAAGAATAACAAGAGTTGGAAGGGACCTTGAAGGTCTTCTAGTCCAGTGGTTCTTAACTTGGACGATATTGCCCCCCAGGGGGCGATTTCATTTTTCAGGGGGGGTGATGGAACTAAAAGGGGCAACGCGGGGGCAAAGTAACAAAAAGGGGGCGATATGGGGGCGATGGAGCAAGAAGTTTTGGGGACACTTTTGAGACTTTTTCGTACAGTGAATCGCTGTATATTTGTCATACAAAAACATCAGATCGCTCGCTCTTAGTGGATTGAATTGTGTTTTCAAATGTTCCTCCAGCTAGCTTCAGTACAGAACGCCGTACATATGTGAAGATGCATCGCTTATCTTCATGCGCGTTGCGCTGCAGCCTCTACCCATATAGTGGGGCACCATTAGCCAGAATATGGGAGATATGGGAAAAAGACTGGAAATAAATTATTTGCATCGATATGTCCTGATGAATAATTTTAAAGAAAACAAAAAAAAATTGAGTAAATTGAAGAATTCTTTCCTATGTCGTGATTGAGAGGTGATGTTGGGGGAGGGGGGCGATGACAACTTCCTCATTGGCTCAAGGGGGCGATTCGTTCAAAAAGGTTAAGAACCACTGATCTAGTCCAACCCCGGTCTCCATGATTGAAATTTTATTAGTTTATCAGAATATAAAATACAAAGAAAATGAAAATAATTGGAATCTAGGGGAGGGAAAAGGGAAGAGGAGAAAGTGCGGGGTAGAAGGGGAAAAAGAAAAAAAAAAGGCATTGACTTCCGACTCCTTTTAGCACAACCGAAGATGGTAACATTTCCACCCCAACTTGTCCCTTTTATGCAATAATAGAGGTGGTCCTCAACTTACAACCATAATTCAGCTCAAAGCTTCTGTTGCTAAGCGAGACTGTTGCTAAGCGAGTTTTGCCCCATTTTATGACCTTTCTTGCCACAGTTTTTAAATGAATCACGGTTAGGGCAGTAACACAGTTGTTATGTGAATCCGGCTTCCCCACTGACTTTGCTGTCAGAAGGTCGCAGAAGGGGATCACGTGGCCCCGGGACGCTGCGACCTCATAAATACGAACCAGTGGCCAAGCATCCGGATTTTGATCACGTGACCATGGGGGGAATGCCGCAGGGGTCCTAAGTGTGAAAAACGGTCATAAGTCACTTTTTTCAGTGGCGTTGTAACTTCAAATGGTCACTAAATGAACTGTAGCAAGTTGAGAACCATTTCTATAACAATAAGCTTATCTAATCAGCCAAGTCAAAATCAAAGTTTCATTATTTTCCATCAGAAGCACAAAATCCAGATGCCGAATGTCAAAAGGAAGTAAAAAAAAAAGAAGATGTATTAGAATTTATTGATTTTGGAAATATTTTCAAAGAAAAGTTTATAGTTTTAAAATGGAGGCCTCCTTTCTCCCCCAAACGTTGTCCCCACATCACAGCGACTGATTCTCCCCCTTCCTGGCTCCTTCAGGGAGGCTGGCGGCCCCCACCATCATCGTCCAGGCCCAGAACGGGACCTGCCAGGTCCTCCTGAGCTGTGCTGGGGCAGAAGAAGAAGCAGGCCACCTGAATTTCACCTGGCTCCAGGTCAATGGCAGCGAGGTTCTCTCCACGGCGCAGACATTGCAGATCTCCCAGAAGCCTCAGCAGGGCGTCCCAGACTATATCTGCACTGTTCGCAACCAGGCGGGTGAAAGTTCCAGTGTGATTTCGCTGAAGGAGCATTGCCAGGGTGAGTGCAGATTCTGCTACAAAAGCGGGTGATGTTAATGCACCTGTAAGGACCCACCCCACTTTGCATCTTAAGAAGACAGAACTCTTGGAATAATTCTTCCAACAGGCATCCTTTATTAAGAGAAAATGGTTGCAGGCGTTCTAGACAGGACTTGGAGTCCAAGTTCTCCCATTCAAGGTTTTAAGGGGTTCCCCAGTAGCCCCACCCAATCACCCCATTCTTCCAGCGACAGTCTCAGGCATTACGCTCCCACCCCCTTTTCCTTACTGCCGACTGGATGGAGACTTCAGAGAGAACTACATGAAAGGTAATAGCCCCATTGTTATGGTTAGCTCTTTTGGCAATACACATATCCAGTCCCTTTGAAGTGTACTGAAGGAAGTGAGAGCCATAAAGCCCCTTTGTTCACCCCCTTCCCTTCATTGTATGGCAGAATCCCTAGAAGGCAGAAATGGGTTTTTTTATAATTGATAACTAGAGATGAAATATAATTGGATTCTGACAGCACCAGAGGGCTTCACCCAGGGGTACAGCAACGTTTGGGGGTCGTCCAGTGGGTACATTTGAAGTTGTGAAGACAAAGGCTGGCACACACACAACATGGCTGCTGCAGTAGCTGTGCCAGTCAAAAAATCCATTTAGAAGAAGATGGAGATTTATGATATTTATAAATTATATTTATAGTTATGATTATAGTTATGATATTTATAAATATTTATTTATTACATTTATATATCGCTGATCTCAGTACCCAAAATGACGCTCCTAGATCATCCTTATTCATCCTTGTTCGTCTTCAAAGAACTCTGCAGATAAAACTGCCAACAGAAACCAACTAAAGCCCTCCACAGCACCTTAAGTAAACCAAAACACCCAACAGCCCAAGCAATAAAAGCAAAATCATCCACAGTCTACAGTGAAAGGACTGTAACAGCCACTATGTAGGACAAACAGATGGAAGACTAGCAGAGCACATCTATGAATGCTTATTAGCAGCCAAAAGACACAATGAAAACTCTTTAATCTCACAACAGATGAAGAATCTCAACCATAATTTCAACTGGGAAATTATCTTAAACCAAAAAATAAGGGATTCCTAGAAGTCTAGCCTCTGACAAATCAGTCATCAACAGACCCATAGGGATAAACTACATTTACATGCCGTTGCAAAAAGACAATTAATAAAACTAAGAAGGAACCATAAAGATCAGAACATATCCTTTCCAGTAACCAACACCCAGGTAAGCAGGGATTAACACCAGACAAACAATCAAACAGAAAAACAATAACCTAATTAAGGAACTACCAAGGAGAAAACCACACCCCACTACTGGCAGAGCAAAATACTATATATAAATAGGGAGAAAACCCCACACTCACCAACACCGATGATGTTACCTAGTTTAGTAATGAAATGGCTGCAAGAAAACAACCAAGCTCAGAGAGCACCAAGGGATCTACAGTTTTTTCTCTGTTTCTATTTCTCTTTAATTAAAATCGTGTTTGTAACAAAAGCGGGAGACACGGAGCACCTGGCAGGCATCCAGGGTGGCCTTTAAGGCACAGCCATCTTCCTTGTCTAACCAGAGGGTGGCAAAAGGTGTTTGCAGTCCTGGGGGGCCCTGGCGCAGGAGAGCACAGGAAGAAAATTCATTGGGTATGACTCACCCAGGAAAATGTATAACCTCAGGTAGCAGAGCGGAATGTCCAGAGTTTGAATTTGAGTCTAACTGGTAGATAACACGGAATATTTAACAAAGGTTAATGCTACAGTTAAGAAGAGCAGGCTCTTCAATTTCCAGACGCAGAGTTTGGGCTAATGTTGATGGCGCAACTTCTTGTCAATCTTATCATGGAATTGGAGGGAATTTAGAAGCCACCATGCACTGATGATGTTACCTAGTTTGGGTAATGAAACGTCTGCGAGAAAACAACCAAGCTCAGAGAGCACCAAGGACCCCTTATTTCATCCCTGAGCTACAAATATTCTCCTCTGTCAATCCAACTCCTCTCCAGTGCAGGACTGACAAGGATTTTGTGACCAACGACCATCCAGCCTGTGTTGAAAAACCTCACCACTCCCAGTGGCAGCCTGTTCCTCTGGCTGATGATGGCTTTTGTACTCTCAGGAAGTTGAAGACAATTGCCAGCGTGTTGCGCATGGTCACCAGAGATGAATCTCAAGAGCATCCTTGCCTACTGTAGGAGTGAGTCCCTGGGCTACACTAGATGATCTACCGAGACCGTTCCAATCCATTATTCTATGATTAAATACACCATAATACCAGAGTTATGTATTTTGGGCTGGCAGCTCCCCCCCATTGGGTGTACTGATCGGGGTTGATGAGAGTTAAATCCGTACCCCAACCTTCCCCAACCTGGTGCCCATCATTTGGGTTGGGGTTACCAGTCTGGTGGGTCATTTTTGGGGAGACTTGCTATAAATCATAAAAATGCTTAAATCACTCTGCAATTTTGCTAGAAAAAAATAGGGTTCGGGGAAGGATCTAATTGACTTTGCTTTTATTTTGGGTTCCTATAGATCCGTCTATCCCCAGCAAATACCTCTCGGCATCTTTTTATGCTAAATATATCGTCCCGCTTTTGATTGTTCTTGTGATCTTGCTGGTCCTCTTCTTAATGTACAGACGAAAAAGAGGAAGAGGTGAGAATTCACTTTTCGTTCTTTAAGCAGAAACATTTATTTGCAAAACCAATGAATAATAATTATTAAAACACATGATAAATGGTTGTAGGAGTTGGATGTGTCTAGAGAAAAGAAGGGCTAGGGGGTGACATGACAGGAGTCTTCCAATATTTGAGGGGCTGCCCCAAAGAAGAAGGGGGGTCAAGCTATTCTCCAAAGTGCCTGAAGGCCGGACGAGAAGCAACGGGTAGAAACTAATCAGGGAGAGAAGCAACCTAGAACTAAGGAGAAATTTCCTGACAGTGAGGAGAAATAACCAGTGGAATGGTTTTTCTCCAGAAATGGTGGGTGCTTTATCCCTGAAGGTTTTCCAGAAGAGATTGGACAGCCATTTGTTCAGAACGTTATAAGGTCTCCTACTTGGGCAGGGGGCTGGACTAGAAGACCTCCAAGGTCCCTTCCAATTGTGTTATTCCTTTGTTCCCTGGATTTCATCCCAGGTTTTAGAAACGCTGTCTTCCTTTCTTCTAAATCAGTGTTTTCAAACTTGATGACTTGAAGATGGGTTGTTTTCAACTCCCAGAATTCCTCAGCCAGCATGCTTCAAGATTGGGGTGTCCAGCCTTGGAAACTTGAAGACTTGTGGACTTCAACTCCCAGTTATGCTGTCTGGGGAATTCTGGGAATCGAAGCCCACAAATCTTCAAGTTGGATGCCTGTTGCATAAGGTGTGCAGACTTCAGCTCTCAGAATTCACCCATCTTAAAGTTTGCAAGTGTAAAAAAACACTGCTCTAAATTTGCCTTGGTTAACAACATCCTCCCTGCTGCAGCCACATCTGAGGCTTATCTTTTGAGAAATACATCTTTTTCCACTGAATCTCCGGGAACCCCCTTGTGCAGGCACTAGCTCATTTGCCTGAAATCCATACAACTTAAAGAGAAAAGAGGAGAGCCACATTGACCACTGCTGGGCACCTGCACCTGTTTGAGGGCAGACAATCTTGCAAAGTCCTTCGGCGAGAGGGGCTTTAGGCCAGAAGGGCTGGGCAAAGCCGAGCCAAAATTACCTGCAACTGCTCTCCTTCCCTAAATCTGAGGCGGATTGCCTTAGCAGAAGGGATGCTCTCTGACCCCAGGGGCTCTTGATCAAGCAAAGTACCCTCAGCAGCAGGGCAAATCCTCTCCACCTCCACCCCTCCCATTTACTGGAGAAGGGTGCATTTGGACAGAGAGAGAGAGAGATCCAAACTAGAATTAGAGAGAAATTTCCTGACAGTGAGAGCAATCGATCAGTGGAATGGCTTCCCTCCAGCAGTTGTGGTCTTCCAAAAGAGACTGCACAGTCATTTGTCTGAAACAGCATAGGGGCTCCTGCTTGAGCAGGGGGTTGGGCTAGAAGACCTCTGAGTCCCTCCCAACTCTGTTATTCTGGATTCTGTAAGGCTAAAAAAACCACAGTGTAGATTTGACCAGGAATGACAGTGGCTTGGAATAAAATCTCACCTCTGCCAAAAAAAATGTCCTGCGTGCATAACCAAGTGAATGTTGTGCAACATGACAATTTGATTAGGGGAGGCTGCCTCAGCAGGAATTCCAGCTCAGCCCATCCAGCCAGTTTATAATTTAGTGCAAGCAGACTATGGATTAATTCAGTAACCAGACTGTGTGACTGAAACCTCCAGTACTGGCACCTAAACAAGTCCTGGAGAATAGAATAGAATAGAATAGAATAGAATAGAATAGAATAGAATAGAATAGAATAGAATAACAAGAGTTGGAAGGGACTTTGTAGGTCATCTAGTCCAACCCCCTGCCTTAAAATGGAAACTTAGCAAGCAGGTGGCCAACAGGTTATGTCTCAGTCCCTTTTATGTCCTACTTGGAGCCTCCTGCCAGATTACTACAGATTAGTGACTGCCTCATAAAGTTACAATTATGATGAAAAAGTAACTTTGCAACCAGTTATTACTCTGACAATCTTTGCAGTCTGTAAAGCAAAGAAAAGCTGAAGTCAGATTGTAAGTACAATTGTGGTTTCACTTGCCAACAATTTCACTTAATGACCAAGTAGCTGGACCCAGTTCTGGTCCTTAAGTGAGGACTCCCTGGGCTACCACTGAAGAGATAGTAGCTTGATCAAAGTTTACTTGCTGGCAGATTAATTCTCCATGACTTCAGATCTCTGGGAAGGATCTTGACTGACGTTTCACAACCCTCACACCCCAATCCAAGGCTGGCAGGACTAGCCAACGAATCAACCACCAGTCCTGCCCATGGGCAAGATGCAGGGCAGGGGGTGGGGTACCCCGCATAACGCCTGCAGCAGGCCATCATGCACGCAAGCAGCAGATCCTCCAAAGAATTCATGTCTCTTTTCTTTCCCATCTGACAGAAATCCACAGCAGCATGGAGTCCATCAATGAATCTTCAGGTACATCCTCTTTGTAACCGTAGCCCTCATCAAGAGCCACAGCCGGGCCACATTCACATTTCTTGAGTGCCCGCTCTGGGGTCCTGTGAATTGGGGGTTTGTACTTTCATGTAGCAGTAAACAGGGTGTCATGCTCAATAAATCAGGAAGTCCATGCAGTTCAAATGAACATAAACATTGACTGCAAGCTCATGCTCTCTATAAGAATCTGGCCAACTAACGGTCAAAGCAAAATGGCGGCAGGTAAGAGTCAACAGAACTCGAGGTGGGCTGGACTTAGCTCTCTTGTGGGTGCGAAGGGACTCATGGCTGATGACCCACTTGGCCCTTCCCTCCCTCCCTTGGACTCAGCCTGGTCATCTCCTACATCAGGGTTGTAAATTAGAGCGGGGGGGGGAGAGGAACCCAACCTTGCCAACTTTCAACTCCCAGCAGCCCCAGATAGCACATTCAATGGTGGGGGATGCTGGGTGTTGTAGTTCTAACAGGTCTGGAGGTGGAGCACCCATTCCCCATCCTGAGCATGAACAGAGCGAATTCTCATTTCAGACTCCGACAATGAGGTGCCTCCTTCGGTGGAACAGATGGCAGAGGTCAGCTTCCTTCCTGAGGTAATCGGTTATGCCTTGTGGGGAGGGGAACGGGAGCCCCATTCCCGCTCCCACCTTTGCCTGGTCTTCTGCATGGCGTGAGAAATAGAAAGAGTCCTCGACTTACAACCAGTTGCTTAACAGACCATTCGGGTTGCAACAGACCTACCTTGGGGCTGGTTACAACCCATTTCCGACAGTCGGGCCCTCTCCACAATCACCTGGCCGAAGTTCACCCGCTCCGTAACGCGGTCACATTTAAGGCTGTTTGCAGCATCCTGCGGTCACGTGATCACGTTTTATGATGTTTTTTCCCAAAAGTGGCACTTTAACAAAACCATAGTGAATCACTGGTTCGCTTAACAACCACTGTGATTGCTTTACAAGCATTGTATTTGCTTAACAACCACCACAAAAAAGTGGTAAAAACTGGCTGATCACGTGACTGAGTCATTTTTTGGCCATCATGACATGCAACCTTAATAAGCAGGCTCAACTGTGGTCCTATGTCGAGGACCACCTGTAAAGATGGCTCCTCTTCCTAGGAGAAATGGCTTCTCGCCAGAGGGATGGACAGGAGTCCCTCAACTGCTCACCTTGACCGGGGTGAGCCTTTCCTAAATGTCTGCTGCCACCAGGAGTCAGGAGCTGCAAGAATAATTCTACTAATTCTTCACCTTCTCTTCTCCTTTCTTTCTTCTCCCTCTTCTCTTCTTCCTCTCCTTCTTCTTTTCCCCTCTCCTTTCTCCTTCTCTTCCTCCTTCTCCCTTCTCCCCTCTCCTCCTTCTTCTCCCTTGTCTCCTTTCTCCTTCTCTTCCTCCTTCTCCCTTCTCTTCTTTCCTCTCCTCCTTCTTCTCCCTTCTTCCTCTCTTCTCCTCCTTCTCCCTCCTTCTCTCTTCCTCTCCTTTCTCTTCTCCTTCTCCCTCTTCCCTCTTTTCTTCCTTCTTCCATCTCTTCTCTTCTTCCTCTCCTCCTCCTCCTCCCTCCTTCTCCCTTCTTCCTCTTCTCCTTCTCTTCCTCCTTCTTCTTCTCCCTCCTCTTCCTCCCTCTTCTCCTCCTCCTCCTCCTTTCCCTCTTCTCTTCCTCCTTCCGCTCCTCCTTCTCCATCTTCTTCTCTTCTCCTTCTTCTCCCTTCCTCCTCCTCCTCCTCCCCCCTTCTCACTGTTCCTCCTGCTCCCCCTCCTTCACAAAGTTCTGTTTCTTGCTCTTCTGGCACCCTTAACCATTGTTACCTGATGCTGTTGTATTGTGTCTCTGGGGCTGTCTCCCCATCTTCTTCTGGGCCTGCCTCGTGTTCTATGACCCGCTCCTCTTTTTGCATATGCCTGGTAGGGTCTATCCTCTCCAGAGGAGCAAATCATTCGATTTGCTGTTGTTGTGTGTAGTTTAAGATTGGTTCTGTGCCAATTCTTTCTCTTATAGTCTCGTTTCTGGTTTTCTTTCTTCTAGTCCCTCCAGTAGCTTTCCCCAAAGATCTCATTATCATGGTGACTAACTTTATTTATTGCAAGTGCAAGAATATTAGCAGGGTCAAATTCTGCCTCCCTTTTGCTATTTTAGCAGCATTTCGAGAAGAGAGTGGATAAAACCCACGCATTTTGCCTTTGGCTTTAAATTGGACTGCTATAATTTGACTCTTTCCCTCCGAAAGGCCCCTAATAACTACTTGAGGCTTTAGAACAAGGGTGTGAAACCTTGGCAACTTTTAAGACTTATGGACTTCAACTCCCAGAATTTCCCAGCCTAGCTGGGGGATTCTGGGAGTTGAAGTCCACAAATCTTAAAGTGATCAAGGTTGAAAAAATAACTGCTTTAGAGCTACAATATTAATTTGGACAAATAAAAGGGGTTTTGCTCTTCCTTGCAGGGCATTAAACCTTTCTCTCAGGACAACACGTCCACTGCAGGAGCAGAATCGACCATCAGCAACCAGGAAAACGCCTCCGATACACGGAAGCAACTTCCAACTCAAGCATGATTTTTGCTTCAGATTCTGGGTCACTGCCTTCTCCCCATTTTAAGGAATTTGTGGTGGGAAAGAGGGCTGGCCACCCCAGGTGAGAAGCTCTGGAATCACACACACACACACACACACACACACACACACACACACATACACACACACACACACACACACGGCAGCCCCTGGCTTCCAAGACTGGCATCTCCAACTTCCCTGGTGGCAAAACCAGCACCATAGGAGCAGGACCATAAGTTTTGACACTTTTGACAAGACTCTCTTTCTGGACCACCTCCAAAAATTGGAAGTGGAAGAGACCACACTTAGAATGCTGTATCCAGTTCTGATCAACACAGTAGAAAAAAGATGCTGAGACCCTAGAAAGAGTGCAGAGAAGAGCAATAAAGATGATAAAGTTCTGGAGGTTAAACCATACAATGAACAACTGAGTGAACTAGGAATGTCTCTTCTAACGAGAAGGATTAGGGGTGACATGATAGCAGTGTTCCAGTATTTGAGGGGCCGCCCCAAGGAAGAGGAGGTTCGACCTATTCTCCAAAACACCAGAAGGCAGGAGAAGAAGCAACGGATGGAAACTAATCAAGGAGAGAAGCAACCTGGAACTAAGGAGAAACTTCCTGACAGTGAGAACAGTTAACCAGTGGAAGGGATTCCCTCCAGAGGTTGTGGGTGCTCCATCACTGGAGGTTTTCAAAAATAAACTGGAAAACCGTTTGTTCAGAATGGTGTAGGATGTCCTGCCTGGGCAGAGGGCTGGACTAGAAGACCTCTGTTCTTTGAGTGGGAGGTCAAATGAGGATTGCCTTTCTGGGTGTCTGAGGTCTTATTCCTCTCCCTATCATACTGAACATCTGTGTGAAACTACTGGAAGGAGTCATCCACCAATTCAGGATGCTGTATCATCAGTCTGTAGGTGATACCCACTTATCTGCGCCTATCCTGGTTTGAATGGTGGTCACAGTGGAAACTCTGACTGGGTCTCTGAAGATTGTCATGGTCTGGATGAGTCAGACTCGGCAAGAGAGAGGCTACAAAATGGAATGAATAATTGCAAAATGGGGGGGGGACAAAACAGAGAATGTAGATTTGCAACTATTATAAAATGAACTACTGTATAATATTTCAACATTACAATATGGGGGGAACGAGAAAGAGGTCTGCCCTCGCTAACCCCTGGCTTCCAGAAACTTGCACGATCCTTATGGAGAAGGGCATGAAGTGGCACATCTCTTCTTCTTTCTCTGGAGAAGCCGAAGATCCCCACGGGATCCTCAAAATGTGAGTAGTATCTCATGATACGTCTTTTCCCCAAATTCCCACCCTTGTGACCAACTGCCAGTCTGCTTGCCAAGCAAACGATGCCCGTCTTTCAGGGGCCAAATGCAACTTCTCGGCCTCTTGTGGAAACCCCACCAGGGGGTAAAAACCAACTCCTGGTCTGCAGGGGCTCCCTCAATTAGGAGCAGACAAATTCTGACTAGGAGCTGCCAAGAAAACGTCCACTGCTGGGGGAAGAGATGGGTCAAAGGGGCGGGGGGGGGGAAACGAAGCTCACCTGGGATCAATGGCAGACACACCTGGGGAGGGGAGGCTCATACTGTATATAGATACTTGTCAACCTGTTCCAAGTTTGGGGGTCCTCGGTTCTCTGTGAGCTCGGTTGTTCTCTTGCAGACATTTCATTACCTAACCTGGTAACATCACCAGCCTCAAATGTTTGAATGTTGGGATCCATGTTGAGGAATTTCAATGATTACGCTTCAGTTAGCACTGATTATGTTACCTAGTTGGATAATAAAATGTCTGTAACAAAACAACTAAGCTCAAAAAGTATCAAGCACCCCAGAGTTGTCGTCCTCCTCCTCTGCACACCCCACTTCCTTCTGGCATTGACGATGTTACCTAGTTGGGTCCTGAAACATCTGCAGGAAAACCACCAGAGAGCATCAAGGACGCATCTGTTCAACCCTGAGCTAGATAAGCCCGTCTATTGCTCCAAGTTTAATATCAATTTGTTATATAATCTGGAGTAATATTTAATCTATTATTTCCTCCTTTGTAAAACTTGCGATTTGCCATCCCAAACAGAAGTAGCAATTTTTTTCTTGTTCCTGTCATAGCCGATGATCCAGCTATTGATCCTGTAATGAATCCCTTATTGTAAATAAAGAAACGCCAGGAGTTAAATTGGTTTAGATGTTCTTTGAATTGTGTTAATCCTTCAGTTTAACCTCCTCTTGAGCGAAAGTAAGCCATTAAGTCTTCGCCCTCCAGGTTTAAACGATCCTTTGGTGTAATCTTAACACTTACGGGATTATGATCCCTTCCAAGCAAGAGGTGCGACTTTCACATCTCTAAATTTAGTTAACTGTGAACTGCAAATCCAGGATGCCTAACTACAACAACGTTCCTTTGAAGAAGGACCTTTATGTCTCCGTATCTCTGAGAAGGAAAATAGTGACAGGCAATCTTGAATATTTTTTGGGAAGTTTGCTGTGGTAACTTCGGAGGGGAAACCCCATTCACACCTCTCTCTACAACAGTGGTTCTCAACCTGTGGGTCGGGACCCCATTTGGGGTCGAACGACCATTTCACGGGGGTCGCCAAACAACGCAGTCCACCATTTTTTCCCCCTTTTCCTTAGCTGTGCTCCTCCTTTTTATTCTATTGGCTTTTGAAAGCCAATAGAATAGACTCTCTTGAACAGAATCTAATTCTATTGGCTTTCAAAAGCCAATAGGAATTGTCCAGGCTGTCTCTGCCCTGCTGAGCCCGCCAAAAGTCCCCTTCTGCAAATGGTGCTGCACCAGTTGAGTAGTTCTCGACTTACGACCAGTTGAGTAGTCCTCGACTTACGACCGGTTGGGGGTCGCAGCATTAAAAAGGTTGAGAATCACTGCTCTACAATGTCCAAGACGCCATTGGAAAAAAAAATCTTTGCAAAACGTCGCTTGATCATTCAGAAACTGAATTGAAACTGTTGCCATTTTCCTTCCTTCAGGACTCATAATATTATAAATGTTCCAACTTCCTCTAGCAATTTTCCTAGAAGGTTCAAGATACATTTCTGAGCTACGGATAGGGCTGTTCCATTCCAAATACGTTCCTGCCTGCCCAAGGCCTTGTGTTTTTGACCAAATCATTTGCATCCTAGATTAACAGTGTCGTTTTTAATGGGTTTCTTGAAGATATATGTGCTTTGCTTTTTTAATTTCAAGACTTTTTTATGAATGAACCACCAAGTTAATACCAGTTGAAAGTCTTTTTATATAATCTGTGGTGCCGGTGATTTAAGTTAATGTATGTGTCAAGGCTGCTAACATTGGATGTTCTTGCTTTGACAACATATGAAGATGCAGCCTTTTTCTTTCTTATGCTTTACTCTTAGAATTAGATGATGCTGGGGCAGGAGGAGGAATGTGATGGGAGTTAGTTGGATGCAACAATGTTGTACTAGTGTGTGAATTCAGAGCTCGAAATAAGAGATGACAAGAACTGGCAGGTTGGAGAACAGGAGGGAGAGCCTGCATTTCAAACTAATTGGAGAATGTGATTTAGGACAGTTAATTGGAGGAGGGAATTGTGCTTGATACTATGTGATGAGCCGAGGTGGCGCAGCAGTTAGGGTGCAGTACTGCAGGCCACTTTAACTGACTGTATTCAGCAGGTCAGCAGTTCAAATCTCACCGGCTCAAGGTTGACTCAGCCTTCCATCCTTCCGGGGTAGGTAAAATGAGGACCCAGATTGTTGGGGGCAATGTAAATATATATATACATTGCTTACTGGTGTACACCGCTTAGAGAGTGCTTGCACTTAAAGCGGTATATAAGTCTCATAAATAAATAAATAAATAATGTGCTCAGGGGAGGGGAATCCAGTTTTTGGCTTCAACTATGTTAGTGCCCAAGCTATGCTACTCCAATAAAGATTCTTTAAGGTAAACAATGTCTCAAAGTTCTTTGAAGAGTTTCATCTGTCAGAACCATGACAGTATGTTTGGCTGTTTGACCCAATCTTTCATACTTCTGACCTTTCTGAATATTTTTAACTCTCCTGTGACTGCCACTAGCTCAACCATCCTACTAGTATCCTGTCAAATAGCAAAAGCATTTCCACCATTCCAGAAGATCTCCAGATGTTACAGAGCAGCCAGCCTCTATCTGACCTTTCTTCACTGAGGGACTTAAGTCAAACATCCCCAAAGGCTCTTCTCGCTGGTTGGAAGGAGTGGGTCTCCTGGCTCTTTAGGCCTTCCTCTGAATACATGTATGGTCTCCTCCTATATATATATATATATATATATATATATATATATATATATATATATATATATATATATATATATAACTCAAGAACATTGGTAAAAATGCGACTCCCAGGCATAATTATGAATAAAAGAATAAAACACGATCACCGGGAGGGTAAGAATACTTTACTAAAAATACACTTATACTAAAAAGTTGCCAAGCTTTCGCTGGGGGAACTCCTCAGCATCGTCAGGGCTAAAAGGCCATTACAATAAAGGTGGTTTAAGTAGGTTTAAGTAGTGTTTGCGCATGGCTCCTAGACCGTGTTACTGGCCCTGATTGGCCAGCTGATAACCAAAATGTGTCTATAACGTTATGTTCTTTTCTCCGGATGCCCTTCCCTATCCCTCCACTATTGGTCTTTGGAGGCATTAGTAACCTTGCATCCCCTCCTCTTCCGATAATACCAACGCCTGCCGTATCAGGGGGAGGGTTCGATCTGATGTTTTCTTGTGTCTTATGATGGGAATAGGGTTCCACTAACTGTGGGTTAATATCCCTTCCCAATTGTATACCTCTCTCCTCCTTTGTTGTGTCCACAGCTCTTATATATAAAACTTTACATTTATTTTACACTAGCTAGTTAAATAGGCCCTATCCGAGAGGGGATTGTCAAGGTTGGGAAACACCACACTAGACCGAAAGCAGGAAGGGTCAACTACGGTTTCTTAAGGGGGTTTCTGGAGAGAAGTCTCCTCTAAAGGGGGGGAAGAATCCACAAAAAGCTGGATCCAAGGTCCTTGCGTCTGTCCTCCAGCTCAGTGCTAGGGGAACTCAAAACGCCAGTTCCACCAAGAGCAGATGTGCAAGAAACAGAACTCTGTATGTCCCCCGACACCTGAAGTGGCAGCAGGAGGAGGAGGAGAAGACCAAGACCACCAAGAGCAGACTCAATGACTTAGGAGGTGAACTTTTCCTTGCCCCAATTCAGTGAGGTCTTACCAGACCTGTCACCTGGGCTCCCTCTTCTTGGCAAAAGAAACCCATTTAACAGAATAACCAAGTTGGAAGGGACCTTGGAGGTCTTCTAGTCCAACCCCCTACTCAGGCAGGAGACCCTATGTCAGAGGTAGGCAACCTTGGCTCTTTGATGACTCGTGGACTTCAACTCCCAGAATTCCTGAGCCAGCATGGGGGAACTATGGCCCCTTCATGACTCGTGGACTTCAACTCCCAGAATTCCTGAGCCAGCATGGCTCAGCTTGGAAACCTCTCCCTTTCCCCTCAGCGTGGCTGGCTCAGGAATTCTGGGAGTTGAAGTCCACCAGTCATAAAGTGGCCTAGGCCAGAGGTAGGCAACCTTGGCTCTTTTATGACTTGTGGACTTCAACTCCCAGAATTCCTGAGCCAGCATGGCTCAGCTTGGAAACCTCTCCCTTTCCCCTCAGCATGGCTGGCTCAGGAATTCTGGGAGTTGAAGTCCACCAGTCATAAAGCAGCCTAGGCCTAGGCCAGGGGCAAGGCCTTGGCTGTTTTATGACTCATGAACTTCAACTCCCAGAATTCCTCAGCCAGCAGGGCTCAGCTTGGAAACCTCTCCCTTTCCCCTCAGCATGGCTGGCTCAGGAATTCTGGGAGTTGAAGTCCACCAGTCATAAAGCAGCCTAGGCCTAGGCCAGGGGCAGGCCTTGGCTGTTTTATGACTCATGAACTTCAACTCCCAGAATTCCTCAGCCAGCAGGGCTCAGCTTGGAAACCTCTCCCTTTCCCCTCAGCATGGCTGGCTCAGGAATTCTGGGAGTTGAAGTCCACCAGTCATCAAAGAGCCAAGGTGGCCTACCCCTGCCCTATGCCATCCCAGACAAATGGTTGTCCAAATTTGGTGGGCCTCTCCTCTGTGGCCAGGGATGCTCTCAATTCTAATAAAAACCAGGGACGATTCCCCAGCTGGACCAGCCCCCACAAGCGCCCCCGGCCCCTCCCTCCCTCCCTGAAAACATCACCAGGCCAGGCAGAACAGAAATACCCAAAGCTCCAAAAGATGTTTATTTAATTTTTTTTTAGAAAAAAATGTACAATTTTACTTCCTATTATTTATGAAAAAAACCCTCGACTAACATTATTGTAATGCTTAGTACCACTGCAAACGGTAAAAACAAAATTTTATATATTAAAAAAATTTACATTTTACAATTTTCTACATGCATGCACAAGGTTTCTCTGCTTTTATTTTTTGGGGGGAAAATGTCAGAAAATGGGTTTCCTAAATTCGGTGTGCATGTGCGTATGTGTGTTTGAGCTAGGGAGAAGAAAAGTGGTCTCTGTCTTAACGCTTCCAGCGTTAAGAGGGGAGGATGGGCCCTTGAACCCTTTTCTCCAACTCTGAAAATCACATGGAAAGGGAGCAAAGAAGTTACTTCTCAGAGACTAGGTCTGGATGTGCTTTCAAATTTAAGAGGGTCAAGGGTGGGCAACAAATACAAGACCCCCTGCCCCCCCATGAAGATTAGAAAGTTTCTATAGTCCTCGAATTATGACCACTCATTAGCGACCACTCCAAGTTACAACGGTGCTGCTGAACGACCGCCTGACAGCCCTTGCACTTAACACTACTGCAGGGTCCCGTGTCCGAGGGAGTCACAATCCCGCTTCTTGGCAACCAATTTGCATGTGCAAGGGGTGGCAGAGTCCTAAAGTCACGTGATTCCCAGTTGTGACCGTCCCAGCTTCTGACAAGCAAAGTTGATGGGGAAGCCGGCAGGGAAGGTCGCAATTTTGCCCGTCGTGTGACGCCTCCCTTAACAAAGACGATTCCATTAATGGCCATGGCAAGAAATGTCATGAAAGTCAGACGTGGTCATGTGATGCCTCACGACGAATTTTCCCAATTGTGGTTGTAAGTCAAGGACTACCTGTGCTTGGATTTTCCCAAGTGCAACTGATTGGGGGAACTCCTATTCTGTTATCAACCTGTATCCTCTAATGCAGTGGGTTGGGACCCCATTTGGGGTCGAACGACCATTTCACGGGGGTCGCCAAACAACGCAGTCCGCCATTTTTTCCCCCTTTTCCTTAGCTGTGCTCCTCCCTTTTATTCTATTGGCTTTTGAAAGCCAATAGAAGAGACTCTCTTGAATAGAGTCTAATTCTATTGGCTTTCCAAAGCCAATAGGAATTGTCCAGGCTGTCTCTGCCCTGCTGAGCCCGCCAAACGTCCCATTCTGCAAACGGTGCTGCACCAGTCGAGTAGTCCTCGACTTACGACCGGTTGGGGGTCGCGGCATTAAAAAGGTTGAGAACCACTGCTCTAACGGCCACCCAAAAATTCCTCCAAACTGGGGGGGGGGGATTCCCAAGCTTGGCGACTTCGGAAGACTTGTGGACTTCAACTCCCAGAATTCCGCAGCCAGCACAGCTCTAAACCAAGAGACCACCCTCCAAAGTCAAGAGTGGATCGCTGGTGGAGCCCAGAATTTCCATCGTTAAGACAGTTAAGTGGGTTGTGCCTCATTTTACGACATTTTTTGCCACAGCTATTAAGCCACCGCAGTTGTTCAGTAAATCATGTGGTCATTAAGCAAATCTGGCTTGGTCCACTGATTTTGTTTGTCAGATGCCAGCTGGGCAGGTGGTGATCATGTGACCTCAGGACAATGTAACTGACATAAGTACATGCCAGTTGCCGAGAGCCCCATTCTGTTTATGGGATCATGGGGATGCTGCAACGGTTGTGTACAAGCCGGAGATAAGCCACTTTTTCAGTGCCGCTGTAACTTCAAACTGTCACTAAGCAGCAGTAAGCCGAGGACTATCTGTAGCAGAAAGCTCTCCTCAAAGGAGCTCAGGCTAGTCTCCATCAGTCGCTCACTTCAGGGAATGTTAGGGGAGGAATGAAGAAAACGTATAAATATATAAATATAACGCAAGCTCCAATGTCAGCACTGATTTGTTTTTAAAAGGCATCACCCTCCAAAGCCAAGGCCATGATTTAGATAAAGGCTTTAAGACCATTTGTTCAAGGCAAAACCACCAATGCAATTTCAATAGGTTGCTTACGGTGGCTGGATCCTCTCCCAGGAATTAAAATTATTTTAAAAAGGCGAATCACAGTGATATACCAGGAGGCCTCTCCCCCCCCCCTTCGATGCAAGACCCCCAACTGGAACAGCAGCCCCAACACCAGCTGAACACCCTATTTGCAACCTCTACCAGATTTTTGTTCAGAAAGTCATTTAAACAATAACAAAAAACCCACATTAGATTAAAAAGAAACAGCTGTCAACAAAACCCCAACATAAAAACTGGGATATTATGGTGACATTAAAAAAAAAAAATCATGAAAAACGAACAGCAAAAAAAGTGTCTTTTTAGGACCTCAAAGTCACCTTAAAGTAGTGTTTCTCAACCTTAGCCACTTTTAAGATGGGTGGACCAACTCCCAGAATTCCCCAGCCAGCCATGTCGCTGGCTGGGGGATTCTGGGAGTTGAAGTCCACCCATCTTAAAAATGGCTAAGATTGAGAACAGTGGCCTCAGAGTGATGCCATCACTCTACTGGTGAGTGATTGGTCCTCAGCTGATCAGTAACTTGGGGGGTGGGACAGGAAAACCCTCTGCAAGCTGCTTTGTGCTGGGTGGGGGGGGGCTCTGAAATTTAGGGACGGGTAAGTCAGAATGCAGATCTTCCCACAGGAATCTTCCCAAAAAGAACAGCCGGATCGAGTTTCTGCACATGCAAAAGTGCAAAAAAGAAAAAGAAAAAAAAAGTCCTGCTGTCTCAAACGCAGGAAGCGGGGACCTTGCTCACCTCACCCCTCATGTGCCACCCCCACCCCCACCTCACACCAAAGCTTGCTCAAACCACAGACCAATGACAGAGCGAGTGACTCAGAGGAAAAGTATTTACAACACACGGGACTTCTCTAAAAAGCACAGAGATCTTTTAACAAAAAAGCCATCCTCGTCTTAAACAATCTCCCACCCTCTTCCCCCTTCCAGCCTTTAAGTACGTTTTGTGATTGACCTGTTGAACTTCCAGCTCAAGACCTCGAGAGGCTGAATCGATGGCTCCAGGGCAGGGGTTGGTTCTCTCTCTCTCTCCCCTTGGACCACCAGATCTTCCTGGGGGATCCCCCCAAACCTTGTGCAGTTGGACCTCAGAGACCCAGGGAGACGACAACAGCCTTGAGCGACGACGTTGTGTTGACGTTGGGCTTGGGTCTGGGTGTGCACGTGCCGGCGTGTAGTTTTGTAGAAAACGACATTCACAAAAGTTCCATAGCCCAACTATGTTTGCAGGTGCTGGTGAAGAGCGCCAACAGAGTTAGCCCTTAGAATTTGGCACAGGTAACTTCCAGCAATTCCTCAGGGAGGGAGGGAGGGGTGATGCTGTCCTTGTCACCCACACGCCTCCTCAGTTCCTGGGGCGGGCTTTGCTACAAAGGAAGGAAGGAAGGAAGGAAGGAAGGAAGGAAGGAAGGAAGGAAGGAAGGAAGGAAGGAAGGAAGGAAGGAAGGAAGGAAGGAAGGAAGGAAGGCCCCTGCCCTTCCCCTCAGTTGGGGTCATAAAGGGGAGGGGGGAGAAGGAGGGGGAAGCTCTGGCATCCAGAGACGCCCTGGAGGGTCTCCCACCGAGCCCAGGGACCCTCTCAAACCGGAGAGATGCAGGCTGGCACCAGGCCGTTGTCCCCCCCCCCGTCCTGGCGGGGCACCTCCTCCCCTGGCCTCCAAGCCCCTCAGCTGCGCCGCCGTGGGTCACACTGAGGTCTCCGACTGCAGCCGCATGACAAACTTGTGCGATTTGGGGTCCACAAACTGCTCCGAGAGCTTAAAAAAGGGGATCTTTTTGGTGCTGACCACGAGGCTGAAATCCTGGCGTTTCAGGACGAAGACCACCCCGTCCTTCAGCCCGTCGGTCACGGGCTCCTCGCTGACCAGAGTCCACTGCTTGGCCAGCCAGCGGTCCTTGTGGTACTGGATGGTGGGGCCTGCGCTCAGGTAGCGCTCCAGGAAGGCCTGCGAAGAGGCAAGGAGAGCAGAGGCGCATCAAACAAGACCACCCGGGGTTTCCAGAAACGTTTGCAATCCAGAGCGGGAACGCTCAACCAAAGTCTATTATTTCCAGGGCCCACATCCCCAAAGCTGTAGCTCAGCAAACATTTTGAGTTGATAACGATAGAGGGAATCCTCGACTTACGTCAATTTGAGCCCAAAATTTCTGTTGCTAAGCGAGACAGTTAAATGACTTTTGCCCCATTTTACAACCTTTCTTGCCCTGGTTCTTAAGGGAATCACTGCAGCTGTTAATTTACCGTAAATGCCGGCGTATAAGGCGACTTCCGCGAGCGCTGAAATCGGCGCCAAAGACGGGGGTCGTCTTATACGCCGGAAATACTGGTAGTTTCCGGCATATAAGACGACGTTCTAGGAATGCGGCCCAGCTATAGACGGGGGTCGTCTTATACGCCGGGTCGCCTTATACGTCAGCATTTACGGTAGTAACCCAGTCGTTAAGTGAATCCGGCTTCCCCGTTGACTTCGCTTGTCAGGAGGTCGCAAAAGGGGATCACGTGACCCCGGGAGACGCTGCAACCGTCATAAATATGAATTAGTTGCCGAGCGTCCAAATTTTGATCCCTTGACCCTGAGGAGGCTGCAAGGGTCGTAAGTGTGAGAAACGGTCATAAGTCACTTTTTCAATGCCGTTGTAACTTTGAACGGTCAGTAAATGAACAGTTGTAAGTTGAGGACTACCTGAAATAGTTAACACCAACAATAATATTTAAAATGAACCTAAAGATTTGCTAAAATCTGGTTATCGGATGGCTTGAGTTAAATATTACCCATTTCACCCTCTTTTTGATTAGGTCCTTGGGCGCCCCCTGGTGGTGCTGTGGCTCCCCTGGCGCCCTTGAGCACGGGCCTTAAGTTAAATTGCATGCTGACTCCTAAATATGTTAAATCTTTGCACTCCAAACGGAAACACTGGCAGTCCTCAACTCACAACACAATTGGGGCAGGAATTTCCGCTGCTAAGCGATGCGGTCATTAAGGGGATTCGTCGTATGACCGCGCCCAATTTTACAATCCCCTCGCCACAGTCATTAAGCGAATTCAGCTTCTCCCCCCCTCCCCCCATTAACGTTGCTTGTCCGAAGAACCCCAGGAAGGTCCAAATGGCTGTTGTGCGAGCGAGGGGACACCGCGAGTGTTGTGAGAGGACTGGTTGTACGTCACGGACTATCTGCACCAGCAGGGGGAAAAAAATCTTAAACCGAAACTAAGAAGCCAATAATTCTGACTCCACAACAGTTCCAAATTCAGGACGGTTCACTATCCTGCTTTAGTGCATTTGAACCTCCATGTTCAAAAGCATTCTACCTTGGACTATCAGATGAGCTGATTTGAAAATCTGCCCTGCAGCTTCTTCCCAAATATCCTCTCTGCCTGGGCAGCTTCACTGGTGTGCCTGCATTTCCCCATCGTGCTGAACCCTGCACACCACGGCCTGGGCCTCACTGGCAGCACCGACTGGAAGGTGGGGAGCCAGAGGGGACTCCCACCCACCCACCCGTCCAAGCTACCCTATCATTAAAGAAGCAAGGAGCACCCTGATCCTGTCAAAATTCTCTTTTCCTTTGGAAGAAAACTCCAAGAGCAATCCCCAAGATCAACTGGATCATGGAACAGTTTCTCAGGCTGTAAAGGAGACACGGGGAGATTCGTCCTTTCCGACTTGCAAGATTCTGTTAATGTAGCCTTACTTGGCCAAGTTTCCTGGCTGGCCTACCTGGTAAGGCTGATATTCTTTCTGCAGAATAATTCAACTGAACCAGAGGACCTGCGATGGAAACCACCATCTGCCTGCAGCCATGGTTCCCTTCCCTCCCACCCCCTCCCCGCCCGGCTACCTTAGGCGTCATGTCGTGGGTGATGCAGAACTCCAGGTGCTGAAGGATGCTCTCCATCGTGTGGTACGGCTGTTGCTTGGTGGTGCGCAGGTACTTCTGCATGGCCCGGGCCATGGAGGCGAAGATGGCCTGGGCGGCCTCCCGAGGGTCCATGATCTCCCGCGGGTTCTTCTGGTCCTCCTCCTGGAGCCGTTTGATGTGCGTGAAGGCCTCTTCCACAGCCACCACCAACCTGCAGAGACGGAGGCCTCGTCACAGCAAGCCACGGTCTCCAAAGCGTCCCCTCCCCTTCCTCCTCCTCCAGGGCCAACCAGGATGGAGAAGAGGACGGAGGTCCATCTTCAGCACAGACTAAGCTGCCCACCAGGGCTCACACATTCACAACCTCTCATTTGAGGTTTTGCCAGCACAGGGGAGGAAGTAAAGGACCCTAAAAGGGGCTCCCAAACAAGAGGAACGGAAGGAAGAAGGAGGGGGGGATGCTGGGGGAGGGCCATCTGCACCCTAACTTCTCTAACAGATTACCTGCACTCACTTCGCCCTCCAGTTTGGACCCCGCCAGGATTTCCAGCACTTTGACGGTGCAATTTGTCTTTCTGCATTCTAATCTGCTTACCGGGTACTTACAACTGTGATGTGGAAAGCACATTACTCTCTCCTAAGCTCGTTAATCCTATTACTGAGGATGGCAGCCTATATGAAGCTCGTAGGGGCAGAAGCTGTTTCAGTCAGGACTGAATCTGTTTTCCAAACTGACAGAAGAGAATATTTTCAGCTTGGCTTTGAACTGTAAGGGCCTTGCTGCTCCCAGAGATTGGTGGATTTTTTGCAGTTTTCTCATTACCCAGTTAGGTAACATCATCAGTGTTAAAGGGACTGGGGCTTGAGGAGGAGGAGGAGGAGGAGGAGGAGGAGGAGGAGGAGGAGGAGGAGGAGGAGGAGGAGGAGGAGGAGGAGGACGACGACGACGACGACGACTGTGGGATCCTGGGTGCTCTCTAAGCCTGCTGGTTTTCTTGCAGACGTTTCATGATCCAACTAGGGAACATCATCAATATTAGAAGGGAGGGGGTTTTGTGGAAACAGGAAGAGGAGGAGGAGGAGGAGGAGAAGGACAACGACTGTGGAGTCCTGGGTGCTCTCTGAGCTTGGTTGTTTTCTTGCAGACGTTTCACGACCCAACTAGGTAACTCCATCAGTGCTAGCAGCAACTAGTAGCTAGCTAGGTAAGGAAACGTCTGCAAGAAAACAACCAAGCTCAGAGAGCAACCAGGATCCCCCAGTTTTCCAAATCAAATTCCAAAGCTGAAGCCAATTAACATTTGGGGGTCATTGGATACAAGATGGGCAGCAAATAAATTTCATAAATGGGACACCTCCAAAACCAATTTGGCTATTCCTTGGAAGTGGAGTTGATCCGAGGATTTTTCTCCCAAACCAACTCAAGAATTTACACACCTACAAGGGTCCAATTTCAGCTGTCAGGAATCTTCCCTCTGTGGGAACCTGAGCTTGTTTCCTTTCTCAGTTAGGAAAGACTCATCACTCCTACACACACACACAAACACACACACACACACACACACACACACACGCCCTTTTGATGGGACGCACCTTGCTCGCCGTTTGCGCACCCGGCGCTCATGTTCGGCTTCCTCGTAGTAGTACTCGTTGTGGCTGTTGTCCCGCCTCCGGGCAGCTGCAGCAATAACAGCTCGCGATTGGCTGGTTGAGTTGTTGGTTGTGTTCTCTGGACGGAGGAGAGAGGGAAGATTCAACGGAGTTATTGAGATGCCTCTAAAACCTGATGTCCTCAAAGTGGAGGATCATAAGCACCATCATTACAAGCAGGGGGTTGGACTAGAAGACCTCTAAGGTCCCTTCCAGCCCTATGATTCTAAAGGAAGAGTCTGTCTCTTCACTTAGGTGGAGAATAATGTGCCTTGCTAAAAAATACAAACCACCCCCAAAAACTGGGCCGCCAAATTCTCTGTTTCATGCTCTACGTCAGCGTTTTTCAACCTTAGCAGCTTGGAGATTTTCGGACTTCAACTCCCAGAATCCCCCAACTTATGATCACAGTTGAGACCAGAATTTTGGTTGTTAAACAATGCAGTCATAAATCAAGTCACCATGTGACCAGAGTCAATTTTACAAGCATTTTTACCACAGTTGTGAAGTGAATTGGGCTTCTCCCATTGACTTAGCTTGTAGGAAACCAGCCAGGACGATGAAAAGTCGCGCTCACACAGACATAAATGCAAGCTGGTTTGCCAAGTGCCGAAATGTGATCACGATTGCAGGGATGGTGTAACCGTCATAACTTGGAGGATGAGCCTAAGTTGCTTTGTCCATGGCTGTTATATCACCAAAGTATTGTTGAACAGTCACACGTCGAGACTTTAGACCCGCAACGAGTGGATAAATTTCCAAGTGAACTCCCAAATAGCCAGTCCACGTTTGATCTCGGGGGGGGGAGGGGGAGAGGACATGGTGGCTGGGGAATTCTGGGCGTTGAAGTCCACACATCTTCAAGCAGCCACAGCTGAGATCGACTGGTTTAAACCAATCAACATTTCTGTCCAGCTGGGGTGATCAGCTGCCCATCTAACCTACCGTTCACAAGAGAAGTAAGAACGCAGCACCCTTTGCTGGGCTGGCACAGACATCAGCACAGCCTTCCCACAGCCTGGCACCCCCTAGACAAGCTGGGACTGCTCTGCCGGCAGCTGGGAACTCCAGAATTCGCATTGTAAGACATCTGGAGGGCACCAGGCTCGGGATGCCAGCAAAATAACAGTTATCAGTTGGAAGGGACCTCGGAGGTCTTCTAGTCCAACCCCCTGCTAAAGCAGGAAACCCTATCCTATTTCAGACAAATGGTTGTCTAATCTTAAAAACCTCCAGTGATGGAGCACCCACAACGTCTGAGGGCCAGCTGTTCCACTGGTTAATTGTCCTCACCGTTAGGAAGCTTCTCCTTAATTCCAGGTTGCTTCGCTCCTTGATTAGTTTCCATCCACTGCTTCTTGTCCTGCCTTCTGATGCATTGGAAAATGGGTTGAACCCCCCGCCCCCCTTCTTTGTGGCAGCACCTCAAATGCTGGAAGACTGCTATCGTGTCATCCTGGTCCTTCTTTTCACTAGACCAGACAATTGTTGTTCTTCGTATATTTTAGCCTCCAGACCAGTGGTTCTCAACCTGTGGGTCGGGACCCCATTTGGGGTCGAACGACCATTTCACGGGGGTCGCCAAACAACGCAGTCCACCATTTTTCCCCCCTTTTCCTTAGCTGTGCTACTCCCTTTTATTCTATTGGCTTTTGAAAGCCAATAAGAATTGTCCAGGCTGTCTCTGCCCTGCTGAGCCCTCCAAAAGTCCCATTCTGCAAACGGTGCTGCACCAGTTGACTAGTCCTCGACTTACAACCGGTTGAGTAGTCCTCGACTTACGACCATTTGGGGGGGGGGGGTCGCGGCATTAAAAAGGTTGAGAACCACTGCTCTAGACCCCCAATCATCTCTGTTGCTCTTCTCTGCACTCTTTCTAAACTCTCAATGTCTGTTTCATATCACGGCAATCAAAACTGCATGCAGTACCCCAAGTGTGACCTTATCAAGGCATTATAAAGTGGTACCAACGCTTCACATGATCTTGACCCAGATCACACTCGCCCAGGACCGAGAAGGACCCGGCAATCGAGTTAGCTCTCCAGGAGACCTGGTTGAAGCATCCTGGAAGCTAAGCCCAAGAGCTGGAGGAAAGGAAATTCTGGCCTCTGGGCGGAGGGTTGAGGACTGAACCCCACAGCGTGGGAAGGGGCTGCCAACGCTTACCCTCCCCAAGGGAGTAGACCTTGAAGCCAGACATCTTCTTGGAGAGAACGGACTTGGGCAGGTTGAGCAGGGCCGGGTTGTAGACGGGGAAATCGTGGTAATAATTCTCCAGGATCCACACAGCGGCTCTCTGGATGCTGCGGAGAAAGAAACGTTAGATGCAGCTTTAGTTGGACACAACGAGGTAACCGGCGCGATCACCGAGGGATCCAGTTACACAGCACAATAAGGCAGAATGTAGCTTGTTTGCTTTCAGCATGATGGGCTTTAGTGTCCCTTTTATATGGCTGAAGGCTGGGCATGAGGGAGGCCACTCTGGCTTCTTCCACAAATGCAATGCAAACAATAATAACGATAACAAAAAAAAAAAAAATCTGGATAGTGGACTTTGTAATACTGGAGACCAGGGAAGAAAAAGAACTGGAGAAAAGGGGCAAAATACAAAGAGCTGCAAATACAGATAGTCCTCAACTTACGACCACAACTGAGCCCAAAATTTATGTTGCTAAGTGAGAAATTTGTTCAGTGAGTTTTGCCCCATTTTACGACTTTTCTTGCCCCCTTTGTTAAGCGAATCAGTGCAGTTCTTAAATTAGTAACACGATGCTTAAGTGAATCTGGCTCCCCCATTGACTTCGCTTGCCAGAAGGTCACAAAAGGGGATCGTGTGACGGCCCCTCCCCGGACGCTGCGACCCATCATAACTGTGAGTCAGTGGCCGAGCGTCTGAATTTTGACCACGTGACCCTGGGGATGCTGCAACGGTCCTAAGTGTGAAAAATGGCCAAAAGTCGCTTTTTTCGGTGGCATCGGAACTTGTTACAACAGCCACTAAATGAACTGTTGTAAGTTGAGGACTCCCTGTAGAAATGAAACGACTGTGGCAGAAGCGGGCAAAGGTGGCCACAGGCCCCCTAGGGTGCAATCCCAAAACACCCAGAGGCAGCCTCCACCCTGGGACGAGACCTTCAACACTGAAGCCCAAAGACCACCGACATCCCCTGAAGACCACTCAAGGGAAGCCCCCCACGAGCTTAGAGAATGAACCTCAACCTTTAACAGCATCCAGCCACAGCCTCTGCCCATCCCCGACTGCACCAAGGCACCCCGCCCAACCCACTTACCTGAGGTGTCCCACGTTGTAGAAGCGGCTGGCCCCGTCGGTGGAGCGTACCACCTTGAGGGTGAAGTGGGGCTGCAGCTGGCGCAGCTCCAGCAGCACCACGGCCAGGTAGTGGACGAAGAGCAGGGCGTCCACCAGCGAGACGGCGTACTGGACAATGCCCTGGTAGTTGGTGTCGCGGGAGTCCAGGATGCGGACGCCGTAGAAGAGCCAGTAGGAGGCCACCAGGAGGAAGACCAGCACCATCAGCAGGGCGCGGAAGACGAAGACCCGCGGGAGGAAGGCCTTGGGGCGGCGGAAGAAGAGCGCCCAGCTGCCCAGCAGCAGGATCAGCAGCTTGAAGGCCACCGAGATGAAGAGGCCCTCACAGGGGGTCCCGCAGGGGCTCAGCTGCTCCCCCCACAGCAGCTGGGGCAGCAGCATGAAGGCGATGGGGGTCAGGAAGGAGAGGAGGGCCAGGGCCCCCGCCAGCGAGACCCCCAGGTGGCGGGAGCAGTCCAGGTGGGCGCTGTCCTCCATGTCCTTGGTGATGCGTGTGATGTCATCGTGCGAAATGCTGTGCTCGGACGTGCCGGTCACCACAGTGGTCGTCTCGCCCCAGTTGTCATCCTGCCGGGAAACAAAGGCCACGGGGGGAGGGGGTCAAGGGGGGGGAACTGTCCCCTCCAGTCGCAAAGGTTCTGGAAAGGACCCCTGGGTTGAAGGTGTCCTGCAAGGATCCCAAATAGACAGAAAGCAGAACTGTGGAAACCCTCCTACCCACACATTCAGGCTCTTCCCCCTGCTGGATGATGATGATGATGATGATGATGATAATGAGAGAAATAGAGGGAGGGAGGGAGAGAAAAGGAGGAGGGGGGAGATAGATGGCTGCAGGGATGGAGACAGAGAAATGACAGATGTTAGAGCAGACATGTCAAACCCAAGGCCCGGGGGCCGGATGCGGCCCGCAAAATGGTTTCATGCAACCCACGAAGCCATCCTGGAAACAGTGAGGGAACGGCCCCCGCTGCCTTGATCCTGGCCCAGGCCAGCCGGGAGCCAATGTACAATTTTGTGGTGGCTATCTAGGCTGAAACGCATTCAGTCTTAGCTCCACAAGGCCGTCTGGAAACAGCCAGGAACCAGCCCCTGCCGTGCCGTGCCCCCCTGGGTGCATGCTGGGGAGGGGTCACCCTTTGTGAGGAATGAAGAAATGGACCATCGCCTGGAAGTGGCGCCCCACTTGGAGAGGGAATGCGCCTCCCTCTGACTTTGCCCTCGTACCCATCATGAGCAACCTGGCTAAGGAGAGCAAGCACAGCAGCAGCAGCCTTGAGGAGGAGGTAAGTGCACCTGGGTGACCCCTTGGGGAAGTGGGGCTGGGCTTGGTGCCACGGGTGCTCGAGAGCCAGGCTGGGTGTTTGACCTCTGCTGTCCAGGGCTCCAGGCAGCCCGTACCACCATCCAGCCCTCCCACATGGCCTGAGAGGAACGGTGAGGCTTCTCCAGTGGACCATGCCTTGGCACTTGCCCTGGTCCCTCCCCCCTTCTGCAGAGACCCTCAGATCTGTCCCACTCCTGCCCAGGCCCCCACAGGCACCCTTGACGCGAACGATGTAGCCACGCCCAGCCAATAGGCCACACCCACTCCCTCCATGCCCACCCAGTAGGCTGCATTCCCCCTGGCCACCCCCGCAGGGCAACCGCAATGCTGATGTGGCCCTCAGTGAAATTGAATTTGACACCCCTGTGTTGGAGATAAGAGAGATGAAAGATAAATGGATGGAGGGCAGGCAAAGGAGGAGCAGGAGCAGAATTCAAGCCCGCCACACAGGCGCCAGAGGTGAGACCACCTGCTCTTCCCGCTTCCACCTCAAGCCCAGGCCGGAAAGACATCCGCACAGGGAAGCCTCCCCAAACTCCACCGAGGGACCCTTTCACTCCATCCTGGGGGAAAAGCCGTACCCCGGAGCGGACCCGGAGGCCAGAGGGGGGGCCAAGCGGGGTCCCGGCCCGTCTGCTCGCTCACCCTTTCGTCGCCTCGCGTCGACTCGTTGTCCAGCAGGGGCTCTCCAGGGGCCTGGATGGTGACCGACTTGTCGCCTCGGCTCCCGTCTCGACTCTTGGAGCGGTGCCGCTCTCGGCGGTCTCTGCGGGGCGAGAGGGGGGGGTCCCGGGAGTTAGGGGGGCTGCTCCGTTGGCAAGCACTGCAGCACCCACCTCCTCCCTAACCGGCTGCTCCATGGGGACGGGGAGGCGGGGTCCCCCCTCCAGCTGCTGCTCGTGGAAGAAAGACGAAGTTAAGGATCTGGCAGGCAGGCAGTCCTCGACTTACAACAGTCTGTTTAGTGACTGATCGAAGAAAGTGACCTTTGATCATTTTTCACAGTTAACAACCGCTGCAGCCTCCCCCAACGGTCACGTGATCAAAATGAGGACACTCGGTTCTCAGTTATGACGGTTGCAGCCTCATGTGCTCACATTTTGTGCCCTTCTGACAAGGGGACAAGTCATGGGGAAGCCAGACCCGCTTCACAGCTGGGCTACCAATTTCATAACGGCAGTGATTCACTTAACAGCAGTTTCAAAAGAAGGGGTTAAAAAGGGGTAAAACTCGCTTAACAAACGTCTCGCTTAGAAATGGAAATTTGGGGCTCAGTTGTGCTCGTAAGTCGAGGGCTGCCCATCACCCTCTTTGGAAGCCTCTGTCACAGATTTTTTTTTTCTCTTCTCTACCGCCAAACAGCAAAAACCCTTCCTTACACAATCCACAAGCCCAGGGGTGGCTCCGAGAGTCACAAAAAGGGGACTTGAGGTATCCCTTGCATGGAGTCGTAGGCCAAAGAATTTGAATCCAGGACAGCCGGGATTACTCGTCACACTACACCCTGGGGGTCTCCAAACTTCAGAGCTGAGGAACTGGCAATCAGTCAGTCGAGTTTCACACCAGATTCAGCCATATAGCGCAGGTCCTCAATTCAGCTTTCTGACTCCCGAATATGTTGCAACGTCATTATTGCAAACAAGAAGGAAGCCTCCAATGCGACAATCCATTGTTCGGTACAGCGCAAAGAATTCACAACCCTCAGACAAATCTCTGTTCTCAATCTCAGCAACTTTTAAGACGAGTGGATTTCAAATATGGAGCGGCAGGCGGGGGAATTCTGGGAACGGAAGGAAGTTGCTGAGACTGAGAGATACGACTGAGAAGTTTGCTGAGTTTAAATTTTAGGCTTCTTCCTTTTGCCCTCCAGAATGAACTGACCCTTGGAGGGTCTCCGGGCGCCCCCTGCGGAAAGGGGAACATTTCCGAGCCGGACTGAGAAGGAGGCCACCAAGTCCAAACCGCAGCGTTCCAGATCATCACTAGGTGGCAGCAAAGACTTCCGGTTCTCTGGCATTCAAATTTTGAGCCAGGCGGCTGTTCCCAGCGCCTGTGAAGCTGTTTCCATTCTAGTGTTAGCAAACAACGGCCATAAAGGGGAATATTTGTGGCTCTGGATTGAAAGGAGAGGTCTTTGGTGCTCTCTGAAGTTGGTGCTCTTCCTGCAGACGTTTCATGACCAAACTAGGCAACATTGATTAGTATTAATGATGTTACCTAATCTGCAAGAAAACCACCAAGCTCAGAGAGCGCCAAGGACCCCTTGCAGCAAGCAATACTGAACAGAATAGAAGACCACCAGGGTTGGAAGGGACCTCAGAGGTCTTCGAATCCAACTCCTTGCTCAAGCAGGAGCCCCTATGCTGGAAGTCCCCAACCTTTGGAGCACCAGGGACCAGTTCCGTGGAGAGAGGTTTTTCTGCAGACCGGAGGGGGCCCGGTTTCATGTACTGCCTGCATCCCGCAGATGGGGCTGTGCTCGTTTGTGTGGACCGGTTGCTGGCATGCCGCAGCCTGGTGCCGGTCCACGGACAGGGGGTTGGGGACCCCCATCTCCAGAGATGCAGCACCCACAACTCTGGGAGGAAAGCTGATCGATCGATCTATCTATCTATCTATCTATCTATCTATCTATCTATCTATCTATCTATCTATCATCTACCTATCTATCTAGCTATCATCTACCTACCTACCTACCAATGTATCTTATTTATCTCACAGAATCACAGGAGGTCTTCTAGTCCAACCCCCCTCCCAATCAGGAGACCGGATACCATTTCAGACAAGTGACTGTCCAGGTTCTTCTTAAAAACCTCCAGCGATGGAGCGACTTCTCAAGGTAAGGCCCCTGACTGATATCCTTGCTGAACCTCTACCAAGGTTCTCCAGATCTTTCCAGTCCCCCCCCCCGGGCACCTCCTCCTCCTCCCCCTGCCCCAAACACAGCCCGGCTGGCCAGCTCACCTGGGCTTCCTGGAGCTGCGCGAGTGCCCCGACTTGTAGGAATACCCTGAATATTGCGATTCGTTGTCCATGTTGTCTGAATGCCGAGCCTTGTAGCGATTCACGCTGCTGGATTTGGATCTGGCCGGCCCCGGGACAGCCACCAAGGCAGCCGCGGCCTCCTTCAGAGTCGGCTTCTTTAGGCCGAGGGGCACCTTCAGAAAGTCAACTTTCACCTTGAGGGACTCTATTTTGATCGGCTGGCTGGGCACAAGCTAGAAGAAAAGAGACGCACCTGTAGGGGAGGAAGGCAGAACGGGTTAGCCCCCATCACCCAACCCACCAAAAAGGACGACCCAAAAAAGGAGCTGAGGGACCAGGAGCCAGACTGACTGTGGGGTGGCAAGTAGAACAGCAGCACCGCAAGGAAGCGAAGCTGCAGCCTTTTGTCCTGGCACACTAGCTTTCTGCATGCAGGGATTTCTAATGCATCTTTGGGGCACATTATAACTTCACACGCACACTTTCTGGAGAATACGGGTAGTCCTCGGCTTACAACCCATTCATTTCGCAACCATTCAAAGTGACAACAGCACTGAGAAAGTGACTTACAATCAGTCCTCGCACTCACAACTGCTGAACACCCCCAGGGTCACGTGATCAAAACTGGGGTGACTGGCAACTGGCCTGCATTTACAACGGCTGCAGAGTCCAGGGAGTCACGTGATCCCCATTTGCGACCTTCTGACAAGTCAATGGCGGGCAGCCGCATTCGCTTAACGACTGTGTGATTCACTTAATGACTGCAGGGAATTGCTTAACAAACATGGCAAAACAGTCGTAAAATTGGGCATGGCTAACTTAACTGCTTCACGTAACAACAGAAAATTCTGGTCTCAAATGTGGTCATAAGTCCAAGTCAATCTTTACCTGTGTGATGCTAGTTCATTTCTCCAAAAACAGCCCTGTGAGCTGTCTCTACCGTCTTTGGTTTCCCCTTCCTAAATCCCACCCCCTCGCTTTTCAGAAGGAAAAAGGGAACTTTTCCCAGAATTCCCCTCTTCCCAGGACGCCTGCAGTTCCCTAGAAAGAGAAGACTGGGGATGCTCAACTCTTCCGCGTCACGGTGGTTGTCCCCAAGGTTTTTTTCCTTGTTTTTTTCCCCTTTTCACTGCTCATCCGGGAAGCTTCTTCAATTCTTTTTTTTTTTTCTTCAGCTTCCCTTCAGAACTGAAGAAGCTTCTCGGATGGGAAGTGAAACGTTTTCAAGGGAAAAACCCCCCAAGAAAATCCAGGTGCCTTTCGGACAAAGCACATTTCATAGGCAGAGAATTAAGCACCTTCTGAGCGTCTCTGCCTGGTTTGGGCAGGGAGAAACTGGGCGAGAGATCACTCAGGATCCCTTCAGGGGAGGGAGAACTTCTCTAGCAGGTTTCCAGGGCAGGGATCCAGATCAGCCCCATGGGACCGAGCACAGAGACATTCACACGTATCCCTTAGCTGCCTGGTCACACGTGTGTGCCAAAACTTAAGTGTACATTTATAACTATGGAAGTGCAAAGAATTTCACACTCCACCCTGCAGAATTCCACCCAAACCCTCTTCATTGGGCAACTAACTTTCTGAAGTGACTTCTCCAAATTGTCCAATGTGGGACCCTTATTCCAAAATAAAATAATAATAAAATTAAGGGATCTTGGCGGTCTTCTAGTGCAGTGGTTCTCAACCTTTCTAATGCCGCGACCCCATAATACAGTTCCCCATGTTGTGGTGACCCCCAACCACTTATACATCACTGGGTGCCAGGGGCGTGGCCAAAGAAAAGGGGGGAAAAATGGCGGACAGCCTTGTTTGGCGACCCCCGTGAAATGGTTGTTCGACCCCAAATGGGGTCCCAACCCACAGGTTGAGAACCACTGTTCTAGTGCAACCCCCTACTCAAGCAGGAGGTCCTATGTTGCTGTTATTATAACAACAGGAACAGCACAACATTAATGCAGACCGTAAAAAAAAAAAAATCCCCTGTACATTTTAATTCTTGTTTATCCTATCAGAGAAGTGTTTTCCTCAGAGACTCAGGGCAAGCTTTCTCCAGCCACAAGGATCAACTAGCCACATTCCTGGTGGAAGAGAGGACCTGGGCTGGGTCTTGGTGGTGGAAGAGGACAAGGAGTGGACCAAGCAAGAGGCAGAAAACATCCTGGCCAGATCTAGAAAGTCAGTCTGAGCAGGGTGCCAAAATTTCACCCAGAACTGCACGGCACTGCATCCTCCTGGAGGTCTCCAGCAGAAGAACACCAAGCACCACTGATGCGCTCATTAAGGATCCGCTCTCCTCCATGTTCAGCACCTCAGAGAGAGAAGCCAACTGGCAGATGGTTCCTCCTCGTGCGAGGCTGGAGCTTGCTCTGCTGGCAGGGCGTCAGGACTCTGTCAGAACAAGTTGGGCACAACCACTGACT